>NC_136614.1:35615807-35853307 GCF_933228915.1 Telmatherina bonti | reverse complement strand
TTACTTCAGTACCTACAGATGTAACTGTACAACAGTACCTACAGATGTAACTGTACTACATTACGTACAGATGTAACTGTACTACAGTACATACAAATGTAACTGTACTACAGTGCCTACGGATGTAACCGTATTGCAGTACATACAGATGTAACTGTATTACAGTACATACAGATGTAACTGTATTACAGTACCTACAGATGTAACCGTATTGCAGTACTTACAGATGTAACTGTACTACAGTACCTACAGATGTAACTGTACTACAGTAAATACAGATGTCACTCTATTAAAGTACATACAGATGTACCTGTGTGAAAGCACCTACAGATATAACCATATTACAGTACTTACAGATGTAACTGTACTCTAATACCTACAGATGCAACTGTACTATGGTACCAAAAGATGTAACTGTACTACGGTATCTATAGATATAACTGTACTACAGTACATACAGATGTAACTGTACTACGGTACCTACAGATGTAACTGTACTACAGTACATACAGATGTAACTGTACTACGGTACCCACAGATATAACTGTACTACAGTACATACAGATGTAACTGTACTACTGCACATACAGATGTAACTGTACTACAGTACAGACAGATGTAACTGTACTACTGCACATACAGATGTAACTGTACTACGGTACCTGCAGATGTAACTGTACTCTAGTACCTACAGATGTAACTGTATTACAGTACCTACAGATGTAACTGTACTACTTAGAGTACCTACAGCTGTAACTGTACTACATTACGTACAGATGTAACTGTTTTACAGTACCTACAGATGTAACCGTATTACAGTACATACAGATGTAACTGTACTCTTGTACCTACAGATGTAACTGTACTACAGTACCTACATATCTAACTGTACTACGGTATCTACAGATGTAACTGTACTACATTACGTACAGATGTAACTGTACTACAGTACATACAAATGTAACTGTACTACAGTACCTACGGATGTAACCGTATTGCAGTACTTACAGGTGTAACTGTAAGTTAGTACAAACAGATGTAACTGTATTACAGTACCTACAGATGTAACTGTACTACATAGAGTACCTAAACATGTAACTTTACTACATTACGTACAGATGTAACTGTAGTACAATACCTACAGATGTAACCGTATTACAGTACTTTGAGATGTAACTTTACTCTAGTACCTACAGATGTAACTGTACAACGGTATCTACAGATGTAACTGTACTACAGTACATAAAGATGTAACTGTACTACAGTACATACAGATGTAACTCTATTACAGTACATACAGATGTAACTGTGTTAAAGTACAAACAGATGTAACCGTATTACAGTACTTACAGATGTAACTGTACCCTAATACCTACAGATCTAAATGTAGTACGGTACCAACAGATGTAACTGTACTACAGTACTTACAGATGTAACTGTATTACAGTACCTATAGATGTGACTGTATTACTGTGCCTATCGATATAACTGTCTTAAAGTTTCTACAAATGTAACTGTAGTACAGTACCTACACGTGTAACTGTACTCTAGTACATACAGATGTAACTGTACTACAGTACATAAAGATTTAACTGTATTACAGTACCGACAGATGTAACTGTACTACAGTACATACAGAAGTAACTGTACTACAGTACATACAGATGTAACTGTATTACAGTACCTACAGATGTAACCGTATTGCAGAACTTACAGATATTACTGTACTGTAGTACCTACACATGTAACTGTATTACAGTGACTACAGATGTAACTGTACTACGTAGAGTACCTACAGATGTAACTGTACTACATTACGTGCAAATGTAACTATATTGCTGTACCTACAGATGTACCTGTATTACAGTACCTACAGATGTAACTGTACTACGGTATCTATAGATGTAACTGTACTACAGTACATACAGATGTAACTGTACTACAGTACATACAGATGTAACATTACTACGGTACCTACAGATGTACCTGTACTACGGTACCTGCAGATGTAACTGTACTACAGTACCTGCAGATGTAACTGTACTACAGTACATAGAGATGTAACTGTACTACGGTACCTACAGATGTAACTGTATTACAGTACCTACAGATGTAACCGTATTGCAGAACTTACAGATATTACTGTATTGTAGTACCTACACATGTAACTGTATTACAGTGACTACAGATGTAACTGTACTACGTAGAGTACCTACAGATGTAACTGTACTACATTACGTGCAAATGTAACTATATTGCTGTACCTACAGATGTACCTGTATTACAGTACCTACAGATGTAACTGTACTACGGTATCTATAGATGTAACTGTACTACAGTACATACAGATGTAACTGTACTACAGTACATACAGATGTAACATTACTACGGTACCTACAGATGTACCTGTACTACGGTACCTGCAGATGTAACTGTACTACAGGACCTGCAGATGTAACTGTACTACAGTACATAGAGATGTAACTGTACTACGGTACCTACAGATGTAACTGTATTACAGTACCTACAGATTTAACCGTATTAAAGTACTTACAGATATAACTGTACTCTTGTACCTACAGATGTAACTGCACTACGGTACCTACAGATGTAACCGTATTGCAGTATCTACAGATGTAACTGTACTACGTACAGTACCTACAGATATAACCATACTACAGTACATACAGATGTAACCGTATTACAGTACCTACAGATGTAATTTTACTTCAGTATCTACAGATGTAACTGTACAACAGTACCTACAGATGTAACTGTACTACGGTATCTGCAGATGTAACTGTACTAAAGTACATACAGATGTAACTGTACTACAGTGCCTACAGATGTAACTGTACTAAAGTACATACAGATGTAACTGTACTACAGTGCCTACAGATGTAACTGTATTACAGTACCTACAGATGTAACTGTACTACAATACATACAGATGTAACTGTACTAAAGTACATACAGATGTAACTGTCTTACAGTACCTACAGATGTAACTGTACTACAGTACCTGCAGATGTAACTGTACTACAGTACATACAGATGTAACTATACTATGGTACCTACAGATGTAACTGTACTACATTACATACAGATGTAACTGTATTACAGTACCTACAGATGTAACCGTATTACAGTACCTACAGATGTAACTGTACTCTTGTACCTACAGATGTAACTGTACTACAGTACTTACAGATGTAATTGTACTCTAGTACCTACAGATGTAACTGTATTTCAGTACCTACAGATGTACCTGTACTACAGTACCTACAAATGTAACTGTATCACAGTGCCTACCGATATAACTGTATTAAAGTATCTACAGATGTAACTGTGCTAGAGTACCTACAGATGTAACTGTACTCTACTACCTACAGATGTAACTGTATGACAGTACATACAGATGTAACTGTACTACGTAGACTACCTACAGATGTAACTGTGCTCTAGTACCTACAGATGTAACTGTGCTCTAGTACCTACAAATGTAACTGTATTACAGCACCTACAGATGTAACTGTATTACAGTACCTACAGATGTAACTGTATTAAAGTATCTACAGATGTAACTGTGCTACAGTACCTACAGATGTAACTGTACTCTAGTACCTACAGATGTAACTGTACTACTGTACCTTCAGATGCACCTGTGTTACAGTACCTAAAGATGTAACTGTACTACATAGAGTACCTACAGATGTAACTGTGCTACAGTACCTAAAGATGTAACTGTATTACAGCACCTACAGATGTAACCGTATTACAGTACCTACAGATGTAACTGTACTACGGTATCTGCAGATGTAACTATACTACAGTACATACAGATGTAACTGTACTACAGTACCTACAGATGTAACTGTACTACTGTACCTACAGATGTAACTGTATTACAGTCCCTACAGATGTAACTGTATTACAGTACCTACAGATGTAACTGTACTACAATACATACAGATGTAACTGTACTAAAGTACATACAGATGTAACTGTCTTACAGTACCTACAGATGTAACTGTACTACAGTACCTGCAGATGTAACTGTACTACAGTACATACAGATGTAACTATACTATGGTACCTACAGATGTAACTGTACTACATTACATACAGATGTAACTGTATTACAGTACATACAGATGTAACTGTATTACAGTACATACAGATGTAACCATATTGCAGTACTTACAGATGTAACTGTACTACAGTACATACAGATGTAACTGTACTTCGGTACCTACAGATGTAACTGTACTACAGTACATACAGATGTAACTCTATTACAGTACATACAGATGTACCTGTGTGAAAGCACCTACAGATATAACCATATTACAGTACTTACAGATGTAACTGTACTCTAATACCTACAGATGTAACTGTACTACGGTACCAAAAGATGTAACTGTACTACAGTACATACAGATGTAACTGTACTACAGTACCTACAGATGTAACTGTACTACGGTATCTATAGATGTAACTGTACTACAGTACCTACAGATGTAACTGTACTACGGTACCTACAGATGTAACTGTACTACAGTACATACAGATGTAACTGTACTACGGTACCCACCGATATAACTGTACTACAGTACATACAGATGTAACTGTACTACTGCATATACAGATGTAACTGTACTACAGTACTTACAGATGTAACTGTATTATGGGACCTACAGATGTAACTGTACTACAGTACATACAGATGTAACTGTACTACGGTACCTGCAGATGTAACTGTACTCTAGTACCTACAGATGTAACTGTACTACTTAGAGTACCTACAGATGTAACTGTACTACATTACGTACAGATGTAACTGTTTTACAGTACCTACAGATGTAACTGTATTACAGTACTTACAGATGTAACTGTACTCTTGTACCTACAGATGTAACTGTACTACAGTACCTACAGATGTAACTGTACTACGGTATCTACAGATGTAACTGTACTACAGTACATACAGATGTAACTGTACTACAGTACATACAGATGTAACTGTACTACAGTACATACAAATGTAACTGTACTACAGTACCTACGGATGTAACCGTATTGCAGTACTTACAGATGTAACTGTACACTAGTACAAACAGATGTAACTGTATTACTGTACCTACAGATGTAACTGAATGTCAGTACCTACAGATGTACCTGTTCTACAGTACCTACAGATGTAACTGTATCACAGTGCCTACCGATATAACTGTATTAAAGTATCTACAGATGTAACTGTACTACAGTACATACAGATGTAACTTTATTCCAGTACATACAGATGCAACAGTTTTAAAGTACCTACAGATGTAACGGTATTACAGTACTTACAGATGTAACTGTACTCTAATACCTAGAGATGTAACTGTACTACAGTACATACAGATGTAACTGTGCTACGGTACCTACAGATGTAACCGTATTACAGTACTTACAGATGTAACTGTACCATGGTACCAAAAGATATAACTGTACCACAGTACCTACAGATGTAACTGTATTGCAGTACACACAGATGTAACTGTACTACGTTACATACAGATGTAACTCTATTCCAGTACATACAGATGCAACTGTGTTAAAGTACCTACAGATGTAACGGTATTACAGTACTTACAGATGTAACTGTACTCTAATACCTACAGACGTAACTGTACTACGGTACCAACAGATGTAACTGTACTACAGTACTTACAGATGTAATTGTACTCTAGTACCTACAGATGTAACTGTATTTCAGTACCTACAGATGTACCTGTAGTACAGTACCTACAAATGTAACTGTATCACAGTGCCTACCGATATAACTGTATTAAAGTATCTACAGATGTAACCGTGCTAGAGTACCTACAGATGTAACTGTACTCTACTACCTACAGATGTAACTGTATGACAGTACATACAGATGTAACTGTACTACGTAGACTACCTACAGATGTAACTGTGCTCTAGTACCTACAAATGTAACTGTATTACATCACCTACAGATGTAACTGTATTACAGTACCTACAGATGTAACTGTATTAAGGTATCTACAGATGTAACTGTGCTACAGTACCTACAGATGTAACTGTACTACTGTACCTTCAGATGCACCTGTGTTACAGTACCTAAAGATGTAACTGTACTACATAGAGTACCTACAGATGTAACTGTGCTACAGTACCTAAAGATGTAACTGTATTACAGCACCTACAGATGTAACCGTATTACAGTACCTACAGATGTAACTGTACTACAGTACCTGCACATGTAACTGTACTACAGTACCTACAGATGTAACTGTGCTACGGTACCTACAGATGTAACTTTACTACAGTACCTGCAGATGTAACTGTACTACGGTACCTACTGATGCAACTGTGCTACATTACATACAGATGTAACTGTACTATGTCGAGTACCTTCACATGTAACTTTACTACTGTACTTACAGATGTAACTGTACTACATAGAGTACTTACAGATGTAACTGTATTACAGTACCTACAAATGTAACCGTATTACAGTACTTACAGATGTAACTGTATTACAGTACATACAGATGTAACCGTACTACGTAGAGTACCTACAGATGTAACTGTACTACAATACCTGCACATATAACTGTACTCTAGTCCCTACAGATGTAACTGTACTACGGTACCAAAAGATGTAACTGTACCACAGTACCTACAGATGTAACTGTACTGCAGTACACACAGATGTAACTCTATTCCAGTACATACAGATGCAACTGTGTTAAAGTACCTACAGATGTAACGGTATTACAGTACTTACAGATGTAACTGTACTCTAATACCTACAGATGTAACTGTACTACGGTGCCAACAGATGTAACCGTATTACAGTACTTACAGATGTAACTGTACTCTAGTCCCTACAGATGTAACTGTACTACGGTACCAAAAGATTTAACTGTACCACATTACCTACAGATGTACCTGTACTACAGTATCTACAGATGTAACTGTATCACAGTGCCTACCGATATAACTGTATTAAAGTATCTACAGATGTAACGGTATTACAGTACTTACAGATGTAACTGTACTCTAATACCTACAGACGTAACTGTACTACGGTACCAACAGATGTAACTGTACTACAGTACTTACAGATGTAATTGTACTCTAGTACCTACAGATGTAACTGTATTTCAGTACCTACAGATGTACCTGTAGTACAGTACCTACAAATGTAACTGTATCACAGTGCCTACCGATATAACTGTATTAAAGTATCTACAGATGTAACCGTGCTAGAGTACCTACAGATGTAACTGTACTCTACTACCTACAGATGTAACTGTATGACAGTACATACAGATGTAACTGTACTACGTAGACTACCTACAGATGTAACTGTGCTCTAGTACCTACAAATGTAACTGTATTACATCACCTACAGATGTAACTGTATTACAGTACCTACAGATGTAACTGTATTAAGGTATCTACAGATGTAACTGTGCTACAGTACCTACAGATGTAACTGTACTACTGTACCTTCAGATGCACCTGTGTTACAGTACCTAAAGATGTAACTGTACTACATAGAGTACCTACAGATGTAACTGTGCTACAGTACCTAAAGATGTAACTGTATTACAGCACCTACAGATGTAACCGTATTACAGTACCTACAGATGTAACTGTACTACAGTACCTGCACATGTAACTGTACTACAGTACCTACAGATGTAACTGTGCTACGGTACCTACAGATGTAACTTTACTACAGTACCTGCAGATGTAACTGTACTACGGTACCTACTGATGCAACTGTGCTACATTACATACAGATGTAACTGTACTATGTCGAGTACCTTCACATGTAACTTTACTACTGTACTTACAGATGTAACTGTACTACATAGAGTACTTACAGATGTAACTGTATTACAGTACCTACAAATGTAACCGTATTACAGTACTTACAGATGTAACTGTATTACAGTACATACAGATGTAACCGTACTACGTAGAGTACCTACAGATGTAACTGTACTACAATACCTGCACATATAACTGTACTCTAGTCCCTACAGATGTAACTGTACTACGGTACCAAAAGATGTAACTGTACCACAGTACCTACAGATGTAACTGTACTGCAGTACACACAGATGTAACTCTATTCCAGTACATACAGATGCAACTGTGTTAAAGTACCTACAGATGTAACGGTATTACAGTACTTACAGATGTAACTGTACTCTAATACCTACAGATGTAACTGTACTACGGTGCCAACAGATGTAACCGTATTACAGTACTTACAGATGTAACTGTACTCTAGTCCCTACAGATGTAACTGTACTACGGTACCAAAAGATTTAACTGTACCACATTACCTACAGATGTACCTGTACTACAGTATCTACAGATGTAACTGTATCACAGTGCCTACCGATATAACTGTATTAAAGTATCTACAGATGTAACTGTGCTACAATACCTACAGATGTAACTGTACTCTAGTACCTACAGATGTAACTGTATGACAGTACATACAGATGTAACTGTACTACTGTACCTTCAGATGCACCTGTGTTAAAGTACCTAAAGATGTAACTGTACTACATAGAGTACCTACAGATGTAACTGTGCTACAGTACCTAAAGATGTAACTGTACTACTGTACCTACTGATGTACCTGTATTACAGTACCTACAGATGTAACTGTACTACGTAGAGTACCTTCAGACGTAATCGTACTCCAGTACCAACAGATCTAACTCTACTAGAGTACCTACAGATGTAACTGTACTATAGTACCTACAGATGTAACTGTGCTATAGTTCCTATTTATGTAACTGTACTACTGTACCTACTGATGTACCTGTATTACAGTACGTACAGATGTAACTGTACTACGTAGAGTACCTACAGATGTAATCGTACTCCAGTACCTACAGATGTAACTGTACTACGGTACCTGTAGATGTAACTGTACTACAGTACCTACAGATGTAACCGTGTTACAGTACTTCCAGATGTAATCGTACTCCAGTACCTACAGATATTACTGTATTACAGTACCTACAGATGTAACTGTACTACAGTAACGACAGATGTAACTGTACTACAGTACATACAGATGTAAATGTATTACAGTACCTACAGATGTAACTGTGCTACAGTACCTACAGATGTAACTGTATTACAGTACATACAAATGTAACCGTACTACGTAGAGTGCCTACAGATGTAACTGTACTACAGTACATACAAATGTACCTGTATTACAGTACCTACAGATGTAACTGTCCTACAGTAACTACAGATGTAATTGTACTACAGTACCTGCAGAGGTAACTGTACTACAGTTCCTACAGATGTAACTGTACTACAGTACCTACAGATGTAACCGTATTACAGTACTTACAGATATAACTGTACTGCAGTACATACAGATGTAACTGTATTACAGTACCTATAGATGTAACTGTACTACAGTACATACAGATGTAACTGCACTACAGTACATACAGATGTAACTGTGTTAAAGTACTTTCAGATGTAACTGCACTCTAGTACCTACAGATGTAACTGTATTACAATACCTACATATGTAACTGTACTACTGTAACTACAGATGTAACTGTACTACAGTACCTACAGATGTAACTGTACTACGGTACCTACAGATGTAACCGTATTACAGTACCTACAGATGTAACTGTACTACAGTACCTGCACATGTAACTGTACTACAGTACCTACAGATGTAACTGTGCTACGGTACCTACAGATGTAACCGTATTACAGTACTTACAGATGTAACTGTACTACAGTACCTGGAGATGTAACTGTACTACGGTACCTACTGATGCATCTGTGCTACATTACATACAGATGTAACTGTACTATGTTGAGTACCTTCAGATGTAACTTTACTACTGTACTTACAGATGTAACTGTACTACATAGAGTACTTACAGATGTAACTGTATTACAGTACCTATAGATGTAACTGTAATACAGTACTTACAGATGTAATAGTACTCCAGTACCTACAGATGTAACTTTACTACAGTACCTACCGATGTAACTGTACTACGTAGACTACCTACAGATGTAACTGTACTACGGTACCTACAGATCTAACCGTATTACAGTACTTACAGATGTAACTGTACTCTGGCACCTACAAATGTAACCATATTACAGTACCTACAGACGTAATTGTATTACAGTACATACAGATGTAACTGTACTACTGGGCCTACAGATGCACCTGTATTACAGTACCTACAGACGTAACTGTAGTACGTAGAGTACCTACAGATGTAACTGTAGTACAGTACCTACAGATGTAATTGTACTCTAGCACCTACAGATGTAACTGTATTACAGTACCTACAGATATAACTGTACTACGTAGAGTACCTACAGATGGTACAGGACTACAATACCCACAGATGTAACTGTACTCTAGTACTACAGATGTAACTGTATTGCAGTACCTACAGATGTAACTGTAATACGTAGAGTACCTACAGATGTAACTGTACTACGGTACTTACAGATGTAACTGTATTACAGTACATACAGATGTAACTGTATTACAGTACATACAGATGTAACTGTATTACAGTACCTACAGATGTACCTGTACTACAGTACCTAGAGATGTAACTGTACTACGGTATCTACAGATGTAACTGTACTCCGGTACATACAGATGTAACTGTACTACATAGAGTACCTACAGATGTAACTGTACTACAGTACATACAGAAGTAACTGTACTACAGTACCTACAGATTTAACTGTACTACGGTACTTACAGATGTAACTGGATTACAGTACCTACAGATGTAACTGTATTACAGTACCTCCAGATGTAACTGTACTACGTAGAGTACCTACAGATGTAACTGTACTACAGTACCTACAGATGTAACTGTACTACAGTACCTACAGATGTAACTGTACTACAGTATCTATAGATGTAACTGTACTACAGTACCTACAGATGTAACTGTACTACAGTACTTACAGAAGTGATTTATGTGTTCTGTCTGCGTACTACTCCCTAAAAAAGGTTTTTGTTTTGTTTTAATTCTACATGTTGCCAATAAAGTTCGTTGTTCAAAAAAAACACACAAACATCTGGAGTGTTTTTGAAGCTTTATTTTGAAGTTTTTGCGGAAGTTACATTTTGCTACTTTGTGGTGATGATGATGATGATGGTGATGATGATGATGATGATGGTGGTGGTGGTGGGGGTACACTTCGATCGTGAGTCTCGGCTTCGGACCAAAAATCTGGGCTAACTGTGAGGAGGAAGCGTCTTCATCACCATCTTCATCTTCATCACCATCTTCATCTTCATCACCATGCTCCCTGCTGGAGTCATGGAGGACCAATCTGCGGTTCGACAGCATAGTTCGGAAAATAACTCGCTCAGCAGCAGCGAATGGGACATGGCCAACGACGTGTTCGTGTCCAGCTGCGGCGGTAGTCCTCCCGGAACCGGGTTCGGTACCGGGGACCGGGGTGATGCGGCGCGGGATGGACGCGTGCCGCTGGCAGGTGGGGACCCGCAGCAGTTATCTCAGGACTGCCTGATGCTAGGCCTGGCTGCCCCAGCCTACCTGGACCTGGACCAGGACTTCGCTGACAGCGACGGCAGTTTCACGGCCAAGAAGCGGATTCGGTCCAACAGCTCCCGGCACCGCGGCGAGATCGTGACGGAACTGGGACCGGAGGAGGTCCGGTGGTTCTACAAAGAGGACAAGCGGACTTGGAAACCGTTTGTCGGACACGACTCTTTACAAATCGAGAGAGCCTACCGAAGGTTCTCTGAGCAGAATCCCGTAAAGGCCCCCAGACCGGTCCGACCTGACGACGAGGTCCAGGGGGACAGCTGGGCCGGGGACGAGCCGGTCGAGAAGCCGGCCAACAGTCAGCCGCGCCCGGCCACGGAGGAGAGGAGAGAGCCGGGGGACGTCCAGGGCAGCGTGGAGGCGGTGTGTGTGAGAGGCGGGCTGTATGAGGTGGACATCCGCGAGAAGGAGAGCTACCCGGTTTACTGGAACCGTGAGCAGTTCAACATTTGTACACGTTATGCACCCACACCTGGTCACACCTGGTAATACCTGGTCACATCTGGTAACATCTGGTCACATCTGGTAACATCTGGTCATGCCTGGTCACATCTGGTCATACCTGGCCACATCTGGTCACACCTGGCCATACCTGTTCACACCTGGTCACATCTGGCCATATCTGGTCACACCTATTCACATCTGGTCATACCTGGTCACAACCGGCAATACCTGGTCACACCTGTTCACATCTGGTCATACCCGGTCACATCTGGCCACATCTGGTCATACCCGGTCACACCTGTTCATACCTGGCAACATCTGATCATACCTGGTCACACCTGGCTATACCTGGTCACATCTGATAACATCTGGTCTCACCTGGTCACACCTGGTCATACCTAGTCGCATCTGGTCATACCTGCTCACACCTGTTCACATCTGGTCATACCTGGTCACACCTGTTCACATTTGGTCATACCTGGTCACACCTGTTCATACCTGGGAACATCTGGTCATACCTGGTCACACATGGCCATGCCTGGTCATACCTGGTCAGATCTAGTCATACCTGGTTACACCTGGTCATACCTGGTTATACATGGTCATACCTGGTCAAATCTGGTAACATCTGGTCATGCCTGGTCACATCTGGTCATACCTGGCCACATCTGGTCATACCTGGTCATACCTTTTCACATCTGGTCATACCTGGTCATATCGGGCCATACCTGGTCATACCTGGTCACATCTGGCCATATCTGGTCACACCTGTACATACCTGGTCACACCTGTACATACCTGGTCACACCTGGTCATACCTGGTCACACCTGTACATACCTGGTCATACCTGGTCACATCTGGCCATATCTGGTCACACCTGTACATACCTGGCCACATCTGGTCATACCTGGTCATACCTTTTCACATCTGGTCATACCTGGTCATATCGGGCCATACCTGGTCATACCTGGTCACATCTGGCCATATCTGGTCACACCTGTACATACCTGGTCACACCTGTACATACCTGGTCACACCTGGTCATACCTGGTCACACCTGGTCATATCTGGTCACACCTGGTCATACCTGGTCACACCTGGTCATACATGTTTACACCTGGTCATACCTGGTCATAACCTGGTCATACCTGGTCATAACTGCTCACATCTGTATGTGTGTGGTTTGCATTCATGATTTAATATCATAGTGGGAACTCTTTACACAATACATCTATGCTAGGTAAGTGACATTTATTAACAGCTGTTCTAATGCTTCTGATGGTTTAAATGGTTCTGATCGTTCGGATAATTCTGGTGGTTCTAGTGGCTCTAATGGCTCTAGTGCTTCTGTTGGTTCTGGCAGTTTTGGTGCTTCTGATGGTTCTGGTGTTTCCCGGTCCGGTCCTTCATGTCCACATGTCAGCTGACCTGTAACGACACGTTGGTTTTTTGGAGAAGAAACACATAAAATGCTCCAGGACCGGACTGGTGTGGCTGCTGGTTTTACTGGACCCTGATCTCCAGGACCGGACTGGTGTAGCTACTGGTTTTACTGGATCCTGATCTCCAGGACCGGACTGATGTAGCTGCTGGTTTTACTGGATCCTGATCTCCAGGACCGGACTGGATCAGCTGCTGGTTTTACTGGATCCTGATCTCCAGGACCGGACTGGATCAGCTGCTGGTTTTACTGGATCCTGATCTCCAGGACCGGACTGGTGTAGCTGCTGGTTTTACTGGATCCTGATCTCCAGGACCGGACTGGTGTCGCTGCTGGTTTTACTGGATCCTGATCTCCAGGACCGGACTGGTGTAGCTACTGGTTTTACTGGATCCTGATCTCCAGGACCGGACTGATGTAGCTGCTGGTTTTACTGGATCCTGATCTCCAGGACCGGACTGGATCAGCTGCTGGTTTTACTGGATCCTGATCTCCAGGACCGGACTGGTGTCGCTGCTGGTTTTACTGGATCCTGATCTCCAGGACCGGACTGATGTAGCTGCTGGTTTTACTGGATCCTGATCTCCAGGACCGGACTGGTGTAGCTGCTGGTTTTACTGGATCCTGATCTCCAGGACCGGACTGGATCAGCTGCTGGTTTTACTGGATCCTGATCTCCAGAACCGGACTGGATCAGCTGCTAGTTTTACTGGATCCTGATCTCCAGGACCGGACTGGTGTAGCTACTGGTTTTACTGGTTGGATCCTGATCTCCAGGACCGGACTGGTGTAGCTACTGGTTTTACTGGTTGGATCCTGATCTCCAGGACCGGACTGGTGTAGCTACTGGTTTTACTGGTTGGATCCTGATCTCCAGGACCAGACTGGTGTAGCTACTGGTTTTACTGGTTGGATCCTGATCTCCAGGACCGGACTGGTGTAGCTACTGGTTTTACTGGTTGGATCCTGATCTCCAGGACCGGACTGGTGTAGCTAAATAAATAACAAATAAATCTCTGAAAACAATAAAGATAAAAGTTGCAAATAACAACAGATGTTGGTGAAAGCAAAAAGATATGAGGTTACCACGGTTTCCATGGTAACAAAGATACCAATCAGAAATGCTGCTGTCCCTTTCACTGTGTCCACGTTTCCATGGAAACGTGTTCAAGCAGCTTGATGTGACCCCCAGAACAAGAGCGTATTCCTGTGATGCGGGGTCAGTGGTTCATCGATGGAACGTGGCTCCCTCTGGAGGAGGATGAGAGTGACCTCATAGAACTGGAGCATCTTTCCCGTTTCCGTGGGCAACAGATGAGGGACACATATGAGCTGGAGGCGGTGACCACCACAGTGGACAGCAAGGATGGTAAGTAATGACAGAGCGGGGTCGGGTGTGTCTCAGAGAAAGCCGGAGTTCAGGTGATGTTCCTGGGCCCATTGAACCAGCGGGACATCCAGAACTTTCTGTGCTCTCCGAGGAGACGAAAGGCTTATCCCAGGAAGTGTGTGAGTCTGTATCAATCAGTGTGATCGTCTCCCAGCCATCTACAGTCTGAAGCTGAGCAGGACTCATGTGGACTGGCACAGCGTGGACGAGGTGTACCTGTACAGCGATGCCACCACCTCCAAGATCGCTCGCACCGTCACGCAGAAACTGGGCTTCTCCAAAGGTAAACCTGTCCAGGCGCACCATGTGAGCACCAAGGTAGGACAGAACACCAGAGGAACCGACGTTTCCACCAATCAATCAGAAATCCAAACGGTATTTATAGAGCACTTCCACGTACCATGCAGTAAGCAAAGTGTCGTACAGGTAGAATCAAATGAATCAACATTAATGGCATAAAACTGTTGAAAAGACAAAATAAGACGGGAAAGACCTGGTGGTCCTGCTGTCTGGAGTCCCATGTAGGAAAACGGCCCAGTTCGGTGGCGGACTGAGGGACCAAGGCAAAGGCAGGCCTGAGGCCCTCTGAAAAAACCAATACTGCTCTTTCTACTCCACCGCTGTGCATCATGTACGCTGCTGGAACCTCCCCACTCAGTGGGGAAACTGAAATATTTTATGCTGATAGTTGTGGTAAAAAGTCTTCCTTTGAGGGGAGATTTAAGTCAAAACTCCTGAAATATTGTGTTGTCCCAGCTGGAATGAGGAGGCTGAAGACAGACTCACAGGAAAGACCGGAGACGCTACAGATGTACAACTGATGTTTAAACTGGCCAACAGGGAAGCAATTCATTTAAAATGAGCTCAGCATTAAACATCTGCAGCAGTAAATGCAAGGTGGTGTTAATAGTAGAGCCTGACCCATATGGATTCTTTTATTATGACATTCATATCTGAGCTGCTTAGTCTGATGAAGGGTGGCAGGAATCTAGAGCCTATCCCACCTCAGAACTGCTGCTATTTTAACTCCCCGCGGACGTCGGGCCGAGGTGGAGGAATTGCCACTGTTTTTAAGAGTCATTATAAGTGTAAGCAGCTATCGTTACCATCCTCGTTCACCAGCTTTGAACTGAGCCTGTTTGAACTTTGTCGCTCTCACACTGTGTTGTGTGCAGTGGTCTATCGCCCTCCCAAATACAATAAGGACTTTTTAAATGACTTCTCTGATTTTCTGGCTGAAATCATGCCTAAATATGACCGCGTCCTTATTGTTGGGGATTTTAATATTCATGTATGTTGTCCTGATAAGCCAATGGCAAAGGACTTTTTAACCCTCATTGACTCTTTTAATCTTGTGCAGTCTGTGTCTGATCCCACACAAGAACGCGGACACACACTTGATCTTGTTTTATCTTTTGGTTTGCCTGTTTTTAACTTAGAGGTTTGTGACGCAGCATTTTCTGATCATATGCCTGTATTATTTGAGGTTGCTCTTGCCTGTAATACAGTTAAACCTCGCGCTGCTGCCAGACGCTGTCGCATCATTAACCCTTCCACTGCTGTTCAGTTCTCGGCCGTTTTCAGTCAGACTCACAACTGTGTCACTGAGTGTATGGACAACGATACGGAGGAGCTTAGCTCATGGTTTCATTCCACCTGCCGCTCTGTTTTAGACACCGTGGTTCCGTTAAAAACCAGGCAGTCTAGGACTAAATCTGAGCCCTGGCTGAATGACGCAACTCGTGCTGTCAGACGCGAGTGCCGTAGAGCTGAGCGGAAGTGGAAAAGGGACAAACTGCAGGTGTCATTTCAAATTTTAAGGGACTGCTGGCGTCATTATCAGACAATTGTGAAAGATGCTAAAAGGAAGCATTTCTCTGATATTATTATGTCTAACTGTCATAAGCCTCGTGTTTTGTTTAAAACCATTGACTCTGTTCTTAATGCCCCACAGACTGTCTGTCTCGAGTCCTCCCCTGCTGTGTGTGAAAATTTTCTTCACTTTTTCATTGATAAGGTTGCCTCCACTAGGGCTTTAATCTCACCCTCTGCCTATGACACTTCAGTCTCTGTGCCCTGCTCTGCTGTCTTCGACAGGTTTGAATCTGTGACTCTGTCCTTGTTACAGAAGACTGTTGGTCAGTTAAAGCCCTCAGGTTCTCCGAATGATGTGGTCCCTCCTCGGCTATTTAAAGAGGTTTTCCCCACTATAGGGTCCTCTGTTCTGACCCTTATCAATAGCAGTTTGTCCTCAGGTGTGGTCCCTGGAAATTTCAAACATGCAGTAGTGCAACCTTTGATTAAAAAAACAGGACTAGATACTACTGTTCTTGCAAATTACAGGCCTATCTCTAAATTGCCTTTTATCTCAAAAATCCTCGAGAAGATAGTTTGCAGCCAATTAATGGTTTTTCTGGAAGAGCAAAAAATTCTTGAGGTCTTCCAATCTGGTTTTAAAACCTTGCACAGCACCGAATCAGCTCTTCTAAGAGTTTTTAATGATATCTTTTTAGCTACTGACTCCGGTGATTGTGTTATTCTTGTGCTTCTAGATTTAACTGCTGCATTTGACACAGTGGACCATGAACTTTTAATCTCTCGTCTGAAACAGTGGGTGGGTGTCAGGGGTGTAGCACTGGAGTGGTTCAGGTCATACTTGGCTGATCGAACTTTCTGTGTCAGCCTTGGTGACTCTGTGTCCTCCTCTGCTCGTCTCTCATGTGGGGTCCCACAGGGCTCAGTTTTAGGCCCTCTTCTCTTTTCTCTCTACTTGCTTCCACTTGGTTCCATACTTAGGAAGCATGGTATTTCTTTCCACTGTTACGCAGATGACAGTCAGATTTACGTCCCTCTCAAAAAGAAAGATGCATATTCTGTTAAACCACTACTCAGGTGTCTTGACGACATAAAGGCCTGGATGGCTATAAACTTTTTAAATTTTAATGAGAAAAAGACAGAGGTGATGGTTTTTGGTGGCACCACTGGGGCCCCCCTTGTAGATCTGGGTCCCTTGGCCCAGTTCATTAAGCCAACCATCACAAATCTTGGGGTTAAAGTGGATACTGATCTCAAGCTCGACTGTCAGATCAGTTCAGTCGTTAAATCGAGCTTCTTCCAGTTGAGGCAGCTGGCCAAAATTAAACCTATTCTTTCAAGGCAGCACTTCGAAACAGTAATCCACGCCTTTGTGACCACTAGGCTGGATTACTGTAATGCACTTTATGCGGGGGTTAGTGGGTCCTCCGTGGCCCGTCTTCAGATGGTGCAAAATGCTGCTGCACGTCTTTTAACTGGCACACGTAAACACGAGCACATTTCCCCCATTTTAGCCTCACTTCACTGGCTGCCCATACGTTTTAGGATCAGTTTTAAAATTCTTTTATTTACTTTTAAATCCCTCAATGGTCTTGCCCCGCTCTACCTTTCCGAGCTGCTGCAGCCCTATACACCCCCCCGCTCTCTCAGGTCAGCTGATCAACTGCTCCTGAGTGTACCTAAAACGAAGCGCAAGCTGAGAGGTGACCGTGCCTTTGCTGTGGCAGCTCCTAAACTATGGAATGATCTGCCTCTCCACATCAGACAGGCCTCCTCTCTGTCTGTTTTTAAATCTCATCTTAAAACCCATCTTTTCTCCTTGGCTTTTGACACCATGTGAGATGTTGAATGTACTATTATTTTTATTTTATTTTTTATTATTTATTTATTTTTTGTTTTGTTTTTGTTTATTGTTTTAATTGTATAGCTGTTTTATGTCTTATTCTTCTGTACAGCACTTTGGTCCACTGTGGTTGTTTTAAAGTGCTTTACAAATAAAGTTGGATTGGATTGGATTGGATCCCAGCAGTCTGTGGGCAAAGGGCAGGGAACACCCTGGACATCTCACTGGTAACTGGTTAACATGGTGGGAGGAAGCCATGCAGACATACATGCCTCACCCTGAGGATCAAACCAGCAACCTTCTGGCTGGGAGGCCACAGGGCTAACCACTACACCACCATGCAGCCTGATTGTGATAGTTGGCAGATAAACCAGCTAATCAGCTGATTAGTGTAAAAAAACAGACAAAGAATAAAAGAAGTTCTGCTTTAACGCCTGGAACAACTCAGGCATCAGTTAGAGCCCGAACATTTTTCACAGCAGGTCCAACGACCTGCAGCGAAGACCGAATGTCTGCCGAGCAGCTCCATCATTTCCAACTGATCTCATGGTCTCAGTACTCATGTGTCCCACATGTCCACAGCCTCCAGTAGTGGGACGCGTCTCCATCGGGGATATGTGGAGGAAGCAGCGCCCGAGGACACGCCACCCGAGACCACACACATCGTCTTTGTGGTGCACGGCATCGGCCAGAAGATGGACCAGGGCCGCATCATCAGGAACACCAGCATGTTAGAAGGAGTCAGTGTGTCGGAGTGATGCCACATGAATGTGAGTAATCCTTGCAGTAACTGTTTGTTCCCGGCTGGTTGGCAGGATGAGAGACGCCGCCAGGAAGATGGAAGAACGACATTTCTCTGATCGCACCGCAGAGCATGTCGAGTTCCTGCCTGTGGAATGGAGGTCCAAACTTTGCCTGGATGGAGGTAAGATGCAGCTCAGCTGATGTCTCTGACTGACACGTTCAGGAGACGTCGATCTGTTCCAGCTTTCATGTCTCGCCATGAGGCTCAGCTGGCATCTGAAACGCCGACTGTCCGGAGAGGAAAACCTCTCCTGAACGTCGTCTCGGAACAGTTTGGGTTACAAATGTCTCAGTTGTTAATCACCTCAACAAGGAAACTTGTCATGAATCAACTCTCTGTCATGAATTAGAATCGTAGATTATAATCATCATTTTATTGTGCTGAGTTTGTGACAATAGCAGCCAATAGCAGCCACAATTATTATTCTATGAGGGCTTTACTGTAAGCATGTTCATGCGCTCCCCAAAGTGGCCATTTGGAGTCTCTAATGTAAACAAAATGTAATAATAAAAACACCAGAACACAATAGAATTTACATATTTACATTAGATTTGAACTATTGTCTGATAAAGAGTGTTTGTAAAAGTAAAGTAAAAAGCAGGAGAGCAGAATATGAAGCTGTTATGATGAGCAGGGGTCCTGGTGGTCTGAAGGGCAGGAATGTAGTCTTCCTCTGGAAGGAGCTGGTCCTTCTTCATCTGAAGAGCTGCTGGGTTTCCATCACAATCACATGACAGACTAATAAAGACAAACAAGAAGTTTTTATCCCACATTAGTCCTGCGACTGTAATAAGTGTATTTTCTTTTTTTTTTTTTTTTTTTTAAACTTTATTTTTAAAAGTGACATTTTTAAATTTTAAACAGATCAAAACAAAAATGCAGACCACTACATAATAAATGAACACAAAAACACAGAGCATACAGGGTACATCTAGACATTCAGGCAAGGCATGAACATTGTAATTGGTTTTATACATATACCTTTCTCTTTCTTTCCTTTCCCTTTCTTTCCCCCTTTCTTTTTTTTTTTCCCCCTTTTCTCTTTCTTCTTTCCCTCTTCCTCTTTTTCCCTCTCTTCTTTTTTCTTTCTTCCCTTCTTCCAAAGAAGTCCATCACAAAGTCCTTTTTTTCATGTAACTGTCCCATTTTTCCCAATATTTTTTACATTTTTCCGCGGCCAACCTTAAAGAGAATGTCAGTCTTTCCATGTCATAAATTTCAGAAACAATTTGTATCCAGTCTAGTGTAGAGGGGACATCTTCTTGTAACCATTTGCGTGTTATGGCTTTCTTTGCCCCTGCCAACAGTATTGATAACAAGTACTTGTCCGACTTCTTTAGTTTTTGAGGTACATTGCCTAAATATATGATTATAAAGTCGTATGGCAAGTCCAGCCCAAGTATGTTCTTAATTTCTTTTAGAATTTTTGCCCAGTAGGGTGCGATCTTGGCACAGTCCCAAAAAACATGAAAGTGTCCTGCACAAGCATTTCCACAGTTTCTCCAACAATAAGCTTTATCTGGATCTTTACATTGTTTACTTGTAATATAAGGTGGTATAAAGAAACGTACAATGTTTTTCCATGTAAACTCTCTCCAAAGATTAGAAGAGGAAGTAGTCATGGCAACTTTACACATATTTAACCAGTCATCTTCAGAAATTATCACATCAATTTCTTTTTCCCAAGCTTTTTTAATATATATAGTTGAATGTTTTTTTAAAGATTGTAAACAAGTGTACAGCTTTGACATTTGCTTCTTTGGAGTCTTACCTTTGCAAGATTTCAAGAAAATCTTAACAAGTCCTACTTCTTCTTTCTTTGGGAGCTTAACGTTCTTATCAAAATAATGCCGTAACTGAAAATATCTGTATAGATCATGCTTTTCCAGACTGTATGTCTCTGAAAGTTGTGAGAAGCTTTTTAGAACATTTTTTTCTGAGATAGCCCAATATCATAAGTGTATTTTCTAACAGACACGCATCGCTGCACGCATGCACACACAGAGTATGGAAGCGGTCCACACACACGCAGATAAATCAGCAGCAGCTTATTTTCTTTCTATCATTTTGTATTTATGAACAAATGTTTACAACTGGAGGGAAATAGAGGTGTTGAACCGCTGCGTCTCTTTCATCGCTGCTCTTTTTGCTTCACGCACACTCGGACTGAACGACACCCGCATGAACGGTTCCCCCGGTCCGGGGTCTGACGTTTTAGAGCCGCGACCCCAAGTTTTCTAACAAACCAGGTCCCACGTCTTTAGCAGACCCAACAGAACCGCTGGAGATACGGCAACAGTAAGAAACAACGGGAAGAAAACAACGTGGACGCCCCCACCCCTCCTCCCCCATCCCGACACACAAAGTAAACAAGCACCCCCCCCCCCATAAACAACAGAGTTATTTATCTAAACAGCTTATCTAAGACACCGTAGATGCATATAGAAGTTTGTACTTTTCATGTTCTTCTCCTTCATCATCTTCTGCAGTCAGAGACGTCTTCCTCTGTAAACATCACTGTTCCTCCGTCTAAACAACTCCTCCGCCTCCTCGCGGGTGTAAACGACTCCTCCACCTCCTCGCGGGTGTAAACGACTCCTCCACCTCCTCGCGGGTGTAAACGACTCCTCCACCTCCTCGCGGGTGTAAACGACTCCTCCACCTCCTCGCGGGTGTAAACGACTCCTCCACCTCCTCCGGGTGTAAACGACTCCTCCACCTCCTCCTCGCGGGTGTAAACGACTCCTCCACCTCCTCGCGGGTGTAAACGACTCCTCCACCTCCTCCGGGTGTAAACGACTCCTCCACCACCTCCTCGCCGGTGTAAACGACTCCTCCACCTCCTCGCGGGTGTAAACGACTCCTCCACCTCCTCGCGGGTGTAAACGACTCCTCCACCTCCTCCTCGCGGGTGTAAACGACTCCTCCACCTCCTCGCGTGTGTAAACGACTCCTCCACCTCCTCGCGGGTGTAAACGACTCCACCACCTCCTCGCGGGTGTAAACGACTCCTCCACCTCCTCGCGGGTGTAAACGACTCCTCCACCTCCTCGCGGGTGTAAACGACTCCTCCACCTACTCGCCGGTGTAAACGACTCCTCCACCTCCTCGCGGGTGTAAACGACTCCTCCACCTCCTCGCGGGTGTAAACGACTCCTCCACCTCCTCGCGGGTGTAAACGACTCCTCCACCTCCTCGCGGGTGTAAACGACTCCTCCACCTCCCCGCGGGTGTAAACGACTCCTCCACCTCCTCGCGCGTGTAAACGACTCCTCCACCTCCTCGCCGGTGTAAACGACTCCTCCACCTCCTCGCGGGTGTAAACGACTCCTCCACCTCCTCGCGGGTGTAAACGACTCCTCCACCTCCTCGCGGGTGTAAACGACTCCTCCACCTCCTCGCGGGTGTAAACGACTCCTCCACCTCCTCGCGGGTGTAAACGACTCCTCCACCTCCTCGCGGGTGTAAACGACTCCTCCACCTCCCCGCGGGTGTAAACGACTCCTCCACCTCCTCGCGCGTGTAAACGACTCCTCCACCTCCTCGCGGGTGTAAACGACTCCTCCACCTCCTCGCGGGTGTAAACGACTCCTCCACCTCCTCGCGGGTGTAAACGACTCCTCCACCTCCTCGCGCGTGTAAACGACTCCTCCACCTCCTCACCGGTGTAAACGACTCCTCCACCTCCTCGCGGGTGTAAACGACTCCTCCACCTCCTCGCCGGTGTAAACGACTCCTCCACCTCCTCGCCGGTGTAAACGACTCCTCCACCTCCTCGCGGGTGTAAACGACTCCTCCACCTCCTCGCGGGTGTAAACGACTCCTCCACCTCCTCGCGGGTGTAAACGACTCCTCCACCTCCTCGCGGGTGTAAACGACTCCTCCACCTCCTCGCCGGTGTAAACGACTCCTCCACCTCCTCGCGCGTGTAAACGACTCCTCCACCTCCTCGCCGGTGTAAACGACTCCTCCACCTCCTCGCGGGTGTAAACGACTCCTCCACCTCCTCCCGGGTGTAAACGTCTCCTCCACCTCCTCGCCGGTGTAAACGACTCCTCCACCTCCTCGCGGGTGTAAACGACTCCTCCACCTCCTCGCGGGTGTATTTCCGCTTTTTGGTGTGTTTTGCAAAAGTTCATACAGAGAAAAAGTGGACAAAAAGTCTTCCTCTGCTTTTGCGCAATGGACGCACACAAGTACGCACGTTGTCACAGATGTTTACGCGCGGACTCCCTGAAGCCGTTTTACATCCCACACACAAGCTGCACATCGCCGTGACGGGAATTTTATTGGCTTTACGGCAGTGGGGTCAGAACTGGCGTCAGAGCTGGTGGGCGAGGTCTGGAAGAGGAAACGTATGTGATGGTCAGACCACCTAGGTTGACTCTTAGTGGATAATATTGGCTATGGAACGGCCATGGATCAATCCAGTTGGTCAAAAATGGGGTCAATAAGAAGGGGAGAGTCTACCGTTGCCTCATGCACAGTTTTATTGAAATAGGAAACGTATAAGGCTATAAGGTATTGTATGAGCGTGATATAAAAAAAAAACAAAAAACAAAAAAACATAAAACGGCCTGAGGTCGAGCTGCCGCCGGTTAAGGAGTTAAAGGACACCATACAAATACATTGAAGTGAATGTATTTTCTCTCTGCAATATAAAATAAATGACATGTTTGAAGTCAAATGTAATGCCAGGTACATCCCCCCAGTATAAAAAAAAGTCCTGCAGTTCCCCAGGATGTGTTAAAGTATTGCTAGTGCAGCACAGAGTTGACATTTGGGTCATGTTCAAGTCAGAGATGTAGGTTTGTTGTGGTGGGAAGTACATAATAAGTGGTTCTGACAATAAGGTGTAACCCGTTACTATGGACCGTCTACAGCTCACTCCATTTAAACTTATCTAATGTATGGATTCCCGTCTGATCCAGTTGCCTCGCTGGGTTTAGGCAACTGCTTTGGGACTCCTGGCAGCTTCCCACTCTTACAGCTAGCAATGTTCCCCCTTTGTCGCCTTTCTGTTAGCTGTTGTTGTTCCCAATCCCCCTCTGCCATGTTGTACTTGGTACATGATCTGGCCCATATTTGAGGACGGACTTTGCTTCTGCAACTGTTGAAGCTGAGTCCCATGATTACCCGGATGACTTTTATTCAGGGATCTCTCAACTCTTTGAGAGTAATTTCCTATCATGCTTTGGCATGTTTAACCCCTTTAAATCTGGCAGTATTGCCTAAAACATGTTTTTATGGATAAAGTATTTTTTAGACCAATTTTACTTTAGGCTAATTTCACTGGACCCTTGTTGATGGAATAGGACTGTTCTTGTTGTAGTATAATTGGCTTGTGGTGTACAATATGGCTTTAAAAGTGAACTACATTTACCACTGGTCTGAAAAAGTGAATGTACAGTTAAGATTGTTGCCTGGAATGGTAAACACCATTCACAGTTCAAGAACCGAACCAGTGGTGCATAACATGTAGATACTTGGATGGGAGACTGAGTAAAGTACATATAAATCTGATCCGCCAGCGGAACGTCTGGTCCCAACAACTCCACAAGGCATGATATTGATAAAGGAAGACCTCCATTCCAGTTGAACCCTATGCTACTATGGCAGCTTGGAAGACCCAGCCACTTCTTCAGTTGTGTTCTCAACATGGCATAATGGGACTTTGTAGTTGGCCATACTAAATCTGACATTAAATGAGTGAGTTAAGAAAAGCCCATGATATTTCTTGGGTTGCCCCCAGGTGTAGACCTCTGAAAAACATTCAAGTAGATAAAGCTCATGGAGCTCCATAACCTTATTTATGGTTCAATAAATAAGGTTATGGAGCATAAATAAGGTGCTTCATAACCACATGAATGGAATCTTGTACAGGAACGTCTGTACTGAGTTTAGGGCTGGAAGTCCTGGGATCAAGATGGGAGAGAGAGAATCCAAGGTGGCAGAGAATAGGACTTCTAGATCCAGTAGAGCTGGTTTACAAACTACAGAAGAAGGCAGCAGAGATAGATGTAGGGAATGACGAAGGCATCAAGAAGGAAGACGAGATGCTAGAATAATATCAAGAACTGAAGGAGGAAGACAGTGGTGACGAGAGCGTAAGGCTTCAACAGATTCAGGAACACCATCAGAAATCTCTGTCCAGAAGAACCATCAGGACCCCAGAACTCTGATAAAGGGGCTGAAAATGAAGGTTGATCACATGGGGAAGAGTTATTTTATCGATTGTCTATATTTTTTTATCAGAGATGGAGACTTGAGTCACTCTTAAATCTCATATAGAGTAACCTCAGACTTGGACTTGCAGTTTAAAACTCATGAAAAATAATTTATGGCCTGGCGACCTGTTCAGGATGTACCCCGCCTCCTGCTCGCAGGCTGCTGGGATAGGCTCCAGCTCCTCGATTACCCTCGATTGGATTAAGTGGTTCAGATCATGAATGAATGAATGCATTTTCTTTGTGATCACCTCTCTGTCCTGTCTCCTAGATGTTATTCATATCCTCACACAGAAACAGATTAATGAAAACAATATCAACCAAGTGGACACACTGTACTGTACTACGAAGCTGGATTCCTGCTTATGGAGGTGCTTCCAGGGTTAGACCTGGCTTTCAGTACCATGAGCCTTGTTTCATGTCTTGTCAACTTACTCTGACAAGACATAAATGCGCAACAAGTGACGTTTCATCAAATGGGATAATGGCAGCGAACCAACACGTTCACCGGACAGCGGCAGAAAATTTAGTTTTGAGTCAAACTCTGCCTTTTCCTCTTTGTCGTTTGCAGTAGGAGTACATGAGTATCATGCTGCTGCTTCAAAGTACTGTGAACACCACAGCTGGGACGTTTGTAGATCCCTCCCTCTGTGATAAATGTAAACATCACAGGACTGTTCTGCTTAAATGTTAACCCATGTACACACCAGATCAGATTAGTTTCCATGGAAACGGCTGACCTGAAATCTTAAGTCAGGGGGATTTCAAACCGACTGTGGGTAAAGGTCTCCATGGAAACGTTGCTACTGACTCAAATGACTCAAAAGCATGATTGACTTTGGTGAGTGATTCATTTCAACTCAATTCTTTTTAAAAGAGTCAATTTTACATCACTATCAGCGACAAGACCCAAACATCAGTAAAACGCGGAATCACACTCTGACCAATCACAAGAGAGTACTTTGTGTTGCCGGGATGCACCATGGGTCCGAGGAAGTTCGCTTGGCGCCTCTACGGACCTACTCAGAACCTACCGCGGTTACTTCGTAACTGACGACACTGCGAGAATAAACCGGCCTTTACTCTCACCATACAGCATCACGTAGCTGCTAAACACCAGAGATCAGTGGGAGACAAAGGGGAGGGATGGATTTTCAGATGAGACAACAGACTATTCATTACAATTAAAAGATTGTAATTCTAAAGTTGGTGTGTGAACATCTGTTCAACGTTCCCCCTGCAGACACTGTGGACTCCATCACACCTGACAAGGTCCGAGGTCTCAGAGACATGCTGAACAGCAGCGCCATGGACATCATGTACTACACCAGCCCTCTATACCGAGATGAGGTGAGTCTGCTTAACTCACTGGCTGGGAGCCATTGTTCCAGCGTTTTGGCTCATCTTTCCAATCAATACTGACTTCTGGGACTACAGACATGCAGGACCGATCTGGCCAGGTGTGTGCGCCGGGGCGTCCTCATGCACGCTCAGCACACCGCAAAAATGCCCCTGGCCAAAAGGACTTTCCACATTCTGAAACCGCAGAAGAAGTTTTTGGCTTTTTTGACGTCTTTGGCGTTTTTTGCATCTTTGGCACCTTTTGCGTTTTTGGCGTCTTCTGCGTCTTTGGCGTTTTTGGCGTCTTTGGCATTTTTTGGCGTCTGGCGTTTTTCGCGTTTTTGGCATCTTTGGCATTTTTGGCGCCTTTGGCGTTTTTGGTGTCTTTGGCGTTTTTGGCACCCTTGGTGTTTTTGCCGTCTTTGCCGTTTTTTGGTGTCTTTGGCGTTTTTGCCGTTTTTGCGTCTTTGGCGGTTTTGGCGTTTTTTGGGGTTTTTGGGGTCTTTGGCATCTTTGGTGTCTTTGGGGTTTTTGGCAGTGTACATTCAGATCTGGCAGCCCCTGAGTTAAGCTGTCGGGTTCCTCCACAGAACATCATGGAACATGACCTGAATCCTCATTTCCTTTGTTAATCCGAGTATATTGTGTGCCCAGATTACCAGGGGTTTGACTCGGGAGCTGAATCACCTGTATTCGCTCTTCTGCGCACGGAATCCGAACTTTGAGAAAAACGGGAAGGTGTCCATAGTGTCGCACTCTCTCGGCTGTGTCATCACCTTCGATATCATGACGGGCTGGGACCCGGTGCGCTTTCACCACCAGGAAATGTTGGACCCGGAGGAGATAATGGTCCGCTGGCCGAGCGATGAGGAGCGGCACCTCCAGGAGCAGCTGAGACTGACGTGCCTCAGGTAAGATCCAGGTTCTATCCAGGATCTGCTCCAGTTTTCCAGTCCTGGTAGGAAAACTGTCATTCAGACTGGATCATTAATAGAATCATCTCCTGTCCAGGTTGAGGGACCTGGAGGACCAGTTTCAGGGTCTGCAGACCTCATCTTGTGTTGCAGTGCCAGCTTTAAAGTTCAAGGTAAACTTCAGCTGTCACATTATTTGGTCATGTGACTTTACAGGTCACATGATCTGTGAGCTGAACTGAGCTGTCACAGGTTGAACTGTTTCATGTGTGGTTAAAACTCTCCTCCTTTCAGTTTTTCTCTCCGTTCCCCTGCTCCAACTACCCTCCAGAGGAGCATGCTCCTGGTCTTACCTCATGTCTGTGCTGCAGGTAGAAAATTTCTTCTGCATGGGCTCGCCTCTGGCCGTGTTCTTGGCGCTGCGAGGGATCCGACCTGGAAACAGCGGTGTGCAGGACCACATCCTTCCAACTTCCATCTGCAAGCGTCTCTTCAACATCTTCCATCCGACAGACCCAGTGGTGAATGTTGCCATGAAACACACAGGACCGGTTGTCTCCCAGATCCTCTTAGACTCAAACATCTTTCTGGTTTTTTGTCCAGGCTTACAGGCTGGAGCCTCTCATCCTGAAGCACTACAGTAACGTTTCTCCGGTTCAGATCGACTGGTAATACCAGCCATGTTGTTTCACTGCATTACTGAGACAGACTGATCACAGAAAGGTTTTCTGCCAGATCCACGCAGCTATATGCCGGTAAACGGCAGGAACTGCAGGGACACTGCTCATCTGTTCGGACTTCTTGAATTTAATTTTCATCCTAGAAATGAGAGAAACAAATGAAACTCCCAGCTGAATGTGGGACGAACTGGTTCTCACCTGATCTGTGAAGCTGCTGGGATTCCAAACCTTTTACTGGTACTGCTTGTAAATCCCAGATCAGTTAGATCGGTGTTACCCAACCCTAGTCCTCAAGTACCACTGCCCTGCATGACTTAGATGTGTTCCTGCTCCAACACACCTGATTCAGATTAACAAGGGAGCCTGTTAACATTTAAGTCAGGTTACCTCTAAAACATGCAGGGCAGTTAGGATCAGAACTGGGAAACACTGATTCAGATTCCAGATCAGTTAGATCCCAGAATAGTTAGATCTGGGAAGGATGATGACTTCCTGTTTCAGACGACTGATATGGGTGTGATGTGCAGGTACAACACCACCAGCCCCACTCCGTACGACCAGATCCGGCCGCTGCTGCTGAACCCCCTGAAGGAGGCCAGTTTCGTCTCAGATTTGGAGAACATCCCAAGTCCCTGCATCTCCCCGCCCCACACCAGACGGCACTACGGAGAATCTATCACCAATCTGGGCAAGGCCAGCATCATGGGTGAGCTGAGGCTGCTGTCATGTTGTACATAATACATGAAGTTGGTCATGGCAACAGGACCTTCCTCCGTTATCTTTTACACTGATGCAGCTTTGGCACGAACTTCAGGGCGTACGTGGGACGGTTGGACGGTCCTTTAGCACGGATTGTTGCTGATGAGAACGTTCACATTAATTTTACACTGAAACATACTGACATGACATTATTGGGATGAAGTAGTATTTGTGTAAAGGCCTCAACATGCAGTCGCATGACCAGTCCCACCTGACAGTAAAACTTCGTGTCACATTATCTGCAGCAGATCTGTAGACCGTTGGTTCGGTGGAGCTGCAGCGATGTCTGGTTATAATACCAGTCCTGTTGGGTCACACATCAATAACCGCATGTCCCACAGAGCACCGTTACCTCCACCCATCATCCACCCATCCACCCATCATCCATCATCCACACATCATCCACCCATCATGCATCATCCAGCCATCCATCCACCAATCATCCATCCATCATCCACCCATCTATCCATCATCCATCCATCATACATCATCCATCTATCAACCACCCATCATCCACCCATCCAGCCATCCATCATCCATCCATCATACATCATCCATCTATCAACCACCCATCATCCACCCATCCAGCCACCCATCATCCATCCATCATCCATCCATCATCCACCCATCCATCCATCATCCATCCATCATACATCATCCATCTATCAACCACCCATCATCCACCCATCCAGCCATCCATCATCCATCCATCATACATCATCCATCTATCAACCACCCATCATCCACCCATCCAGCCACCCATCATCCATCCATCATCCATCAACCACCCATCATCCATCCATCATCCACCCATCGTCCATCCATCATCCATCAACCACCCATCATACATCCATCATCCACCCATCATCCATCCACCATCCATCAACCACCCATCATCCATCCATCATCCACCCATCATCCATCCATCATCCATCAACCACCCATCATCCATCCATCATCCACCCGTCATCCATCCACCATCCATCAACCACCCATCATCCACCCATCATCCATCCATCCATCCATCCATCATCCACCCATCATCCATCCATCATCCGATACAAAATGGTGATCTCCATTCTAGATTGCACCATTTGTTGGCAGCAATTGTAGTAGCTCTGACTTGCTATCTTAATTTTTTTAAATTACAAACTCTTCTCACATAAAAATTACCTCAAATTCGGTATTTTTTTCAGAGTATTTCATGCCAGTTCTGAGGGTGTGCTGCAAGGGAGATTTTTCGGCATATTTTTGGCTCTCTCAAGACTTGTTATGATGAGTCTCCATGGCAACGAAAGACTTGTTTACAATCGGGATCAACTGATTAAACTCTCCTAAATCAGGATTATGAGCGAAACAACACATCAAATCCCGATGGAGTTGAAAAGAAAGGGGAGAGGATGCAGAGCGGGAGTGAGACAGGGGGTAAAGTGATGGAGATTTAAACCATTTCTCCCGACCATCGTCATGGGTAATGTGAGATCACTAGCTAACAAAACGGACGAGCTCGAGATGCTAACAAGGTCTCAGAAAGAATACAGAGAGTGCATTATTATGTGCTTCACCGAGACATGGCTGCATGAACACATCCCTGACTGTAATGTGTCTGTACCGGGCTTTAAAACGGTCCGTGCAGACCGCAGTAGACAACACAGCGGAAAGCTAAAGGGTGGTGGAATTGCAGTGCTGGTTAACCAGCGTTGGTGTCATCCTGGACATGTTACTGTCAAGGAGAAAATATGCACAAGGGACATGGAACTGTTAGCTGTGAGCTTCCATCCATATTATTTACCCAGAGTGTTTACCTGTGTTATTCTGGTAGTGGTTTATATAATACCTGGTACCGCACCAGACACAGCCTGTGACGTCATCAGCTCCGTCGTTGCTCGGCTACAAACACAGCATCCAAACTCATTCATGGTGATCTCCGGAGACTTCAACAACGTCTCCCTCTCTGCAACTCTACCAACATTCCAGCAGTTTGTCAGCTGCTCCATCAGAGAAAATAAGATGTTGGACTTATTTTATGCAAATATGAATAATGGATGCAGTTGTTCTGCCCTGCCTCCTTTAGGAAGATCTGACCATAATCTGGTTCTTCTCACCTCCACCTACAAGCCCATCGTTCAGCAGCAACCAGTCATCACAAAGACTATCAAAATCTGGTCTGCTGAAGCTGAAGATGCTCTTAGAGGAGGCTTTGAGGCTACAGACTGGAACGTCCTCTGTGAACCTCATGGAGACGACATCAACGCCATGACTGAGTGTGTGACATATTACATAAACCTCTGTGTGGACAGCATCGTCCCAACAAGAACAGTGAGGTGCTTCCCCAATAACAAACCCTGGATCACCAGTGACCTGAAAAAGCTGCTGAACATCAAAAAGAAAGCCTTCAGGGATGGAGACAGGGAGTTATTGAGGGCAACACAAAAACAACTTAAAACACAAACTAAGAAGTGCAAGGAGGACTACAGGAAGAAGTTAGAAAGTCAGCTCCAGCAGAATAACCTGAGGGATGTGTGGTCTGGAATGAAGAAGATCACCGGCTTCAAGTTAAAGGGGGAGCAGCCTGATGGAGGTCTGGACAGAGCTAATGAGCTGAACATATTCTTCACCAGGTTCAGTTCACCCCCTACCTCCAGCCCAACAGACCACACACCCTCCATAAGCCCACTGCTTTCCTGTCACGCCTCCAATCTGTCACCCTGCAGCTCAGTCATGGACCAGAACACAGCTTCATCTCCCTCCACATCAGGACATCCTGAGACCTCCACCTTGTTTGTCTCCTGCAATCAGGTTATGAAGCAACTTGAGAAACTGAACCAGAACAAGGCTGCAGGTCCAGATGGTGTCAGTCCCAGAGTTCTCAAGACCTGCTCAGAACAACTATGTCCGATTCTCCAGCACCTTTTCAACACCAGTCTGAGACAAAATAGAGTCCCAGTGCTGTGGAAAACCTCCTGCCTTGTTCCAGTGCCTAAAAAAACACAACCAGCTGAACCAAGTGACTACAGACCAGTTGCCCTGACATCTCACATCATGAAAGTCCTGGAGAGACTCTTACTGGCTCACCTCAACAAGCAAGTAAACACCTTTCAGGACCCATTCCAGTTTGCATATCGTAATGGACTTGGGGTTGAAGATGCCACCATATACCTGCTCCAGAGAGCACACTCTCATCTGGACCATTCAGGCAGCACTCTGAGGGTCATGTTCTTTAATTTCTCAGTGCTTTTAATACCATTCAGCCTGCTTTGTTATGTGAGAAGCTCCATAAATTCCAGGTGGATACCTCCACAACCACCTGGATCTATGACTACCTCACAAACAGACCCCAGTTTGTGAGGCTGAAAGGTTGTGTGTCTGAGATGGAGGTCAGCAGCACTGGTGCACCACAAGGAACTGTACTCTGGCCATTCCTCTTCACTCTGTACACCTCAGACTTCCAGTACAACTCTGAGTCCTGTCATCTGCAGAAATACTCTGATGACTCTGCAGTTGTGGGGTGTATCAGGGATGGACAAGAAGCAGAGTACAGAGAACTGGTCAGTCAGTTTGTTAAATGGTGCGGTGACAATCATCTCATATTAAATAGCAGCAAAACAAAAGAGATGATTGTTGACTTCAGGAGGAAGAAGAATAAACAAAGCACTGTTTCCATCCTGGGAGAGGAGGTGGAGGTGGTGGAGGAATACAAGTATCTTGGAGTTCAGCTGGACAACAAACTGGACTGGAAATGCAACACTGACTACATCTACAAGAAAGGTCAGAGCAGACTGTACTTCTTAAGGAAGCTGAGATGGTTTAACGTCTGCACCAAGATGTTCCATATCTTCTAGAAGTCTGTTGTGGAGAGTGCAGTCAGCTTTGCAGCATCTGCTGGGGTAGTAGCATCACAACCAGAGACTTGAAGAGAATCAACAAACTGATCCAGAAAGCTGCTTCTGTGCTTGGAGTAACTCTGGAGCCGCTGGAGCTGATTGTCCAAAGAAGAATGCTGCACAAGCTGATGAAGATGATGGAGGATTCTTCACACCCTCTCCACAACACAGTGATGAAACAACAAAGTGTGTTCAGTGAGAGGCTTCTTCAGGTCCGATGTAAGACTGAAAGATACAGAAGATCATTCCTGCCAGCAGCCATCAGCCTCCGGAACAAGACCTCCTCTAGTTATTATTATTATATACTACAATATTTCCCTTTGGGGATTAATAAAGTATTTTTCATTTCATTATCCATCCATCCATCCATCCATCATCCATAGATGCATGGATGCATGAGCCTTGTGTCCAGAATAGAATCAGAGTGTACTGTAGGAAACAGATGTTTATTATTTCCTCTTTCTTCTCGTCAGGTGCTGCAAGTATTGGAAAAGGAATTGGAGGAATCCTGTTTTCCCGTTTTTCCCGATCCAGTGGCCAGGTGGGCGGGGTCGATGAAGAGCAGTCTGACTCTGAGGGGGGTCCTTTTGAAGCAGAAAACTTGGCATCTGTAGATGAAGCCATGCCGATGACAGATTGTGAGGAAAAGGACAAAGAAAAAGAGGACAGCAGAGAGGAAGAGGAGTCCACCACGGCACTAATGGACAGCACTTCCTGTAAGTACGAAGCAGCCGCCTACTTTTAGTTGTCCAAGTCAGTAAAATGAAGAGCTGACGTCAGGGTTAAGGAATAAACAAATATATTCATTTGTTCGTTCTCATATCAAAGCATGAGTTAGAAAAATGAAACAAAGAAAGGAATGTGTACTCACCCTTTCTCTACCGGCATCTTGTCACGGTTCTGACCTGGAGCTGGAACTGTCCGTCTCCTCGGGACCGCCGTACGTCCACAGGTTAACGTAACGTTTCCAAGTAGTTTTCCCTGTTTACAAAAATCCATGTGGACCCGCAGAAAAATGTTCAAACTGAATTCTGAGGATCACAAACTGTCATGCATGTTTTACATGCTGCAACGCACTTGATTTAAATGACAGCGTGTTGTAAAGTTTTGCACAATCCATGATTAATCGGATTGCTGGACGGACTCAGGAGCTCCACGGTTGGTGATCCCCGAACCGGTGCATCAGAAAAAACAGTTTTTTAAGGACTTGATCTGAATACAGAAAATATTCATTTTAATTTTTTAATAACTGAATGAAAAATGTAATATTGGTCCTATAACTATTTCTGATATTACTAAATCAGCTCCTCTGTATCTATCAAACCTCCGTGCTCGTCCTCAGACTGCCGAATGGACCGTTGTCTGCAGGACCCCTGGATAGACATAGTAACCCAGATCTGGACTGTTGTAACCTCACAGTTCATCTTTGTTTTGAGACAAAATAAATCCTTTGAGTTTGTTTTGGTGTGTGATGCAGGAGGCCTTTTGCTGATGAAAAGGTTCTTGAACGTCTTAGTTTGTCAGCTTGATGTTGTGATGTTTTCTGCTGCAGTGGAGCTGGAGCGGCGCATCGACTTTGAGCTGAGGGAGGGTTTGGTGGAGAACCGTTACTGGTCAGCGGTCACATCCCATACTGCCTACTGGTGCTCGTACGACGTGGCTCTGTTTCTTCTCACCTTCATGTACGGACCGCAGGAAGCGGCTGAAGCTACACAGGAGAACCAGGATGGCTCGTAGCGTCCGGCCCGACCGGGACACTCCATCAGCACATGCTGAACATTATCAAGCTCATGAAAATATTTTTCACGATTAAAACTCATTTCCAAAACAAGAGAAAAAACTTCATGTTTCATGTAAAATCTATGAAAACAATTTTAAGCTAACGCTAAAAACACGAAATGTTTCCATGGAGAAACGTTTTGGTGCTCCAGAGAGAAAACTGTGAAAACCTCATTAAACTTCAGGTTTGGTCCTCCATCAGATGTTTACGTTTCCTCATCCGTTTCCTCTGCCTCGGCCACTGGATCGGCTCGGTTCTGGCTGCTCCGGATGGAATATCAGACTCAGTGGAGGATTTTCTCTGAACTGGACCGAGAATCGGGATCATTCGGAAATTTCTGACTAAAACATTTTCAGGATTTAATAACAAGTCTGAACGAAAGAGGGAACGGCTCACCTTCATCATCCTCCTGCTTCCTCCACCTTTCCTTTACAACCTGAGAAAGATTCTGGTTCTGTCTGTGATGAACCTGCATGTGAAACAAGTCCCCCAACAAGGTGCTGAGGTCTGGCCATCGTGATGCATTTAGGGACAGTCGTCTACGGCTGCATCACTGCTCATCTGATCCCAAATCTTCTGGAAAGCTGACAGCATTCAAGATTGAAGCCCCAAGGGGTCCTGGAGAACCCTGAATGAACCTGAAATGAAGGCATTTGAACGGCCCACCCTGGATTCATGTATCAGTTTTCTTAAGTCAAATTACAGACGCTGAAGATGCTTTCACAGCTAGAAGGAATGTCTGGAATTTCCTCTGGAAATCTCTGAACCTGAATTAAACCCGAACCCGGCTCTTTGGAATCACTCTGAAGTCAGAATAGTTGACCCAACGTAGCCGAATTGCTTTCATCAGAAACAAGCGACAAGTTCAAGTCAGATCTACTGGAATCCTGTAGAACCAGCAGTACAAAGACTAAAGGGAAATGCATCTTCCCCTTGAACCTACTGTCATAGTTACCCTATAAATACAGAGTTTGGTGCCTCCCGTGTTGAATGTCAGGACTTACCGAGTTATTCTGGAAACAGAAATAAACTGTGACTGATATCTAAAGCTGATGGTACATCACTTCATGTGAAGTTTAATCATCTTTTCAGGTTTTATTAGCAGGTATAATCTGATACTATGTCACTTTGGAACAACATGAATCCTTTAAATTGAATAGAGTCTGAGTGATTCAAAGTCTCCCCACAGCAACTATGTTCAGCCCCAATTTAGCTTGGAGTTAAGCTGCTGTGAAACTCAGTCACATGACCCCCACATGACCGTCACGTGGGCCCAGCCACTTCCATGACCTCCATACAAATGCTACAGGCTTTTTTGTTTTGTTTTTGTTTTTTTGTTTTGTTTACTCCCTTCCCATCCCATAATATCATCTATGTTATAATACAAAGAATTAAAACCATAAAGTTTGTTGCAAAGAACTGGGATAAGTTCTCCAATTTTCCAACAAATACAGCTATACTAAGTGTGGAAGTTCTCCTTGAAGAGCTGAGTCTTCAGCTTGCTATTAAAAGTAGACAGGGACTCTGCAGAGCGGACAGAGTTTGGGAGATCGTTCCACCATCGTGGAACAACAGAGGAAAAGAGTCTGGCTGGTGGTTTAGTCCCACGTTGTGGTGGTAACACGAGGCATCTTTCACTGGTGGAACGTAGCTGTGGAGAGGGAGTGTAGGGCTGGATTAGGGAGTGAAGGTAGACGGGAGCTGTTTGAGTTATTGTTTTGTAAACCAGAAGCAGAGCTCTGAATCTGATGCTCTCCAACTGTTCCAGACATGTGGAGCATAGAAGCTGAACGCAACTTCTCCACGTCTCCTTCTGACTCTAGAAACTGATTAAAAAACCAGATCCAGATTTGCCTGAGGGGTCTGGTAGGTTCATACTGAGGTCTCTGATGTAGTTTGGTCCATTCAGAGCTTTATAGACCAGGAAGAGAACTTTAAATCCTGTGAAAGACACAGAAGTCCAACAACAAAACACCATTTGGGTTCGGGGGGGGGGGGGGGACCATGCCTCCCAATCACTCCCCTCCAGGTCTCGCTGTCATTGCCCACGTGAGCATTGAAGTCCCCCAGCAGAACAATGAAGTCCCCAGAAGGAGCACCCTCCAGCACTCCCTCCAAGGACTCCAGAAAGGGTGGGTACTCTGAACTACTGTTCGGTGCATAAGCACAGACAACAGTCAGGACCCGTCCCCCCACCCGGAGGCGGAAGGAAACTACCCTTTCATCCACTGGGGTAAACCCCAATGTGCAGGCACCAAGCTGGGGGCTGATGAGAATGCCCACACCTGCTCGCCGCCTCTCACCATGAGCAACTCCAGAGTGGAAGAAGGTCCAGCCCCTCTGGAGGGTTCTGGTTCCAGAGCCCAAGCCATGCGTCGAGGTGAGTCCAACTATATCTAGTCGGAACCGCTCAACCTCGCGCACAAGCTCAGGCTCCTTCCCCACCAGAGAGGTGACGTTCCACGTCCCTAGAGCCAGCTTCTGCAGCCGGGGATCGGACCGCCAGGGTCCCCGCCCCTTGCTGCCGCACCCGACCCCTCCTGCAGATGGTGAGCCCACGGGAGGTGGGGCCATGCCCGGCCACCAGACGCTCGCTCTTGTGCCCCACCCCCAAGACCACCATATGACCACCACATGACCTCCTTATCTGACTCCTGTTCTAATTCCTCCTCTGTCTCCTCCTCGTCTAACTTCTGCTCTGACTCCTCCTTTGACTCCTCTAACTGCTTCTCCAGAAGTGTTCTCCTGCAGCAGTTCAAATAAGTCCTGCTGGCTTCTTTTTATTCATGATGATATGAACGTCAGACATGCAGATGCTTGTAGTGACATCATGATAAACCATGCTGTCACCCAGTCCTACTGTTGCTCCGTCTGCTCCTCGCTCTCCCGTTGCAGTTGGGCTGTTTTAGAGAGTGGTCTCCATCCCACGATAAAAACTGGGATCCACCAAGTCGTGATCAGTTGGATGGTTCTCCCTGTGTTTCTATGGAAACGTGGAGACGAAGACACCCAGTTCACATACAAATTCCACAGTTTTTATTATTTAGATTTTATGTGTGTTTTTCTGAAACCAGACGGGTCTTTTTTATATTTTCATTGTTTTTATCATTTTTAATTTGACTTTTTTTAATACATTTTTACACACACACACACACACACACACACACACAGTCAGTGATGTTATTGTCTGTTTTCTCTACATATGTGCTGTCCAGATTCAGCAGACTCTAAGCTGCTGGATGTGATTCTTTGTGGTCGTCATTGTTTCTCCTGATGTTTCAATGCTTTCCAGAGAACAGTTAGATTTTCGTTGTTCCATCACTGCTGCATAATTTGTAACTGATGTCAGTCACTTCAGTTTAATAAGGATGGGGGGGGGGGCACGCAGCACCCATCTTCATGATGTCACTTCCTGTTCGTTAACAGCATTTAAGTGAAATCTTCAGTCCTGTTCCTGAATCTGTCTGTGATCAACAACAAATCCCAGCTGGTTGTTGTTGATGATTAAACAGATTTAAATAAAAGAAAGTAAAACGTGTTCAATAAAATATTTGTTCATTTGAAGGAAGTTTCATTTTGTCTTTGAAAACACTGAAATGTTCTTCACATGTTCTGTTTTCACCTGAGAACACAAATACACTCATATTGCAATACACCTGCAATATCAGCCTTGTTTTCATCATAACTTCATAATAATAATGATTTTTTTTTCTTTAACCTGTCATGCCAGCATCACAGCATGCAGTATGGCAGTCTGTGCGCCATATTTTTGCTGGACAGATTTGCTCTGTCAAGGGAAACATGTCATATACATGGCTGCCCTTGATATTCTGAATATTTTTCTTATTATTAATGTGAATGTCCATGGGGGCATTCACATTATTGAGATTCTGGTTGGCCATTTTTATTATTATTCCGCCAAACTTTACAGTGCTACTCCTCCTGCGCCGTTCAGGTCACTTCAATCATTCACATCTCAAACCCTGCAGCTCCTTCAGGAGACGTGTGCTATGACTTTTGTAGTTTCAAATCTTTGTAGTTGTTGAGATATTTAACATTTTGCAAAAATGAATTCGGCCTTGGGATTGGATGAAAGTCCTTTCAAACCCACTGTGCATTGGACGTTGCAAAAATTCAGCTCGGTTTTTTGCATAATGAGCTGATTGGTCAGTTTTTTGCATAATGAGCTGAAACGGCTTCAACAGGGTTTCGGAGCTCTGCACCAGTTTGCAGTGTCCGGTTCATCAAGTTCCCATCCCCATTGTCTTTCCTGTTAAATGTTTGGCACGCTGCTCCTCCTACACCGTTTGCCTCACTTCAACCATTCAGATATCAAACTGTTCAGCTCATTCAGGAGATTTGTGCTACAACTTTTGGTCTTTCTAACATTTAAACTCTTTAAGTTATTCAAGTTTTTGTCAATGTATTGAAATCCGTTCCTGTGATTGGATGAAACGGAATTCAGCTCAGTGATTGGTCCATTTTGTGCACCGGTACACATACAAGGCACTGGTTCAAATGCAGCATTTAACATTTAGTTCCATTGTTGTTTGTCAGCTGTTTCTTGTGTGACGGCATGCAGTTCTGCAGGCTGCTCACTGAGAACTATTGATCTCAGCTGCACACTTTAAGCAGCAAAGGAATGTATTTGCAAATGTCATAGTGACAGTTTTTTACAACTGCTTAAGCACGATTTTCAAAAGAGGGCCCGGTTTTGCAAAACTCTACACACAAATAGCACAACCACACACCCTGTTAGAAGAACACCTCAGATCCTTTGCAAAATGAAACACTCTTTACACTACTTTATCAAAATGATGTTTTGTTGCCACATGAAAACACACGTGTCATATGACTAAATTCTGTATGAACCAGTTGCACACTACTGTGCTAAACCTAGAACACTTTTAACAACCCTACTTCTCAATGATTTGAGTATTGAGAATGAAGTACACAAAGAAAGCGCAAATATAAATATTTGCCAAATTCAACAGAATGTTACAGCCTATCTGTAACATTTAAAAATACAGTAAAAAAAAACCCCACATATTTTATGTACAAACATAAAAATGACCACACAAAGTATGGAACTGCCAAAAAAAGAAAAAAATATCAGCAAGCAGAATCAAGTGTTACTAGGGGTCATCTCTTCGCCAAACTGGATCAGGCCACAGAATTTCATTGACATCACATGCAATGTCTTCATTTGCAAGGCAGCGAGGGAAGAACCTTCGCAAATGTCGAATCCATACTTGAATGGCTGTGGCATCAATCTGGTCACAGTCTTCCACCATGACCTGAATGAGGGGCAACTGAATGAGGGGCAACTGAGCCTGGGGTCGTCAATCATATACCTTCCACCGCCATGCCAAGAAGAATTCTTCAATTGGATTCAAGAAAGGAGAATGTGGTGGGAGGTATTGCACAGAAAACTGGGGGTTCTGCTGAAACCAGTTGTTGACCAAAGCACAGCGGTGGAAAGACATATTATCCCAGACGACAATGTATAGCATCTGCTGTGGGCCTATTTGGTTAGCTGTAAGCAAGTTGTGTAACTGGTCCAGAAATGTCAGAATGTGGGGTGTGCTATAAGGTCCCATCTTGGCATGGCGGTGGAGGACCCCATTCTGAGAAATTGCCGCACAGAGGGTGATGTTCCCCCCTTGCTGCCCTGGGACATTGAGTATAGTCCTGTGGCCAATGTTTCTGCCTCTTCTTCTTGCTTTTGTGAGGTCGAAGCCTGCCTCATTGATGTAAATGAATTCATGAGGAATTTCATCAGCATCCATTTGTAAGACTCTCTGAAATACAAAAAATGTGGAGTTCAGCACATGGTCACTGAGTTATAGCTACAGCAGTGTGAAACTGTATGGCTACTTCCTCACACAACACAGGATTTGAACCCCAGTCTTTGGATCAGGGAGCAAGTACTGAGACCACTCAGCTAGAGCTCAGCCTCTGGACAAACAGCCTTCACAATCTTATGAAGTGTTGGAAAGTAAGGTTTACACCTCAAGCCCCAGGCTGCCACAGTCACATCAAAGACCTAAAGTGAACAATACATACCTCCACATATGCATGCTGCTGCTGTTTGACCCTCTCTGAATTCCTCTCAAAAGGCACTCGATACAGTTGTTTCATTTGAATTTGATTTTGCTTGAATCTCTCTGAGCGTTATTGCATTATTGGCTAAGACTATGTTCACAATGGCTCTTTCTTGCTCTGGTGTGAAAATGGCCCCCCTTCCTCCTTGTCGCTCTCGTCCCCTGTACCCTATGTGAAAAGACACACTTGTGAGAAATTGCTCAGGAATGAGTATGTGCAGTGCAGCTATGGTATATATGCAATTCTGTAATTCTGTTGATGGATTTGTTCTTGTCGAAATGTACGGATTACAGATGCCACTGTATATCTGCTCAGATTTGGCTGGACTCTGAGCCCAGCTTCCCTTAGTGTCACTCCATGGTTTACCATATGGTCATCTAATGTTGCCCGGATTTCATTTGAGAGATTTGGTCCTCTCCTTCTTACGGCATGTCTTCCTGCTTAAGGTCTGCCTCTGCCTCTGCATAGTTCAATAAATGGGCATTCACATTTGCTATTATTTCAATAATAGCTGGTTCTAGTTATTATTATATATTATTCTGCCAAATTTTGCCGTGCTACTACTCCTGCACCGTTCAAGTCACTTCAATCATTCAGATCTTAAACTGTGCAGCTCCTTCAGGACATGTGCTACGATTTTTTTTTATTTTAAATCTTTGTAGTTTTTGAGATATTTAGCATTTTGTAAAAACTAAATTCAGCCTTGTGATTGGATGAAAGTCCTTCGAACCGAATCCAAATTAGACGTTGAAAAAATTCAGCTCGGCAATTGGTTGGTTTTTGCATAATGAGCTGAAAACAGCTTCAACAGGGGTTCGGAGCACTGCACCGGTTTGCAGTGTCCAGTTTGTCTCGGTCCCGGTCTCCATTGTCTTTCTTGCAAAATGTTTGAAATGCTACTGCTCCTACACTGTTTGTCTCACTTCAACCATTCAAGTATCAAACTCTTCATCCCATTCAGGAGATATGATCTATGACTTTTGGTCTTTGTAACATTTAGACTTTTTTTTCTTCAGCTTCAAACTTTGCACTTAAAGTATGGCCGGTCTGTACATATATGTTACAATTAGTGCAATGTCTGTCCTCAAAAGTTGCACCCTTAATACAAAGTGTTTCTTTGAAGTAAAAAATAAACCGTGCAAAAATGACAATTCAATAATAAATTGATGTTAAAATGCTTTGAATGAAACAAAGTTTTCTTTCCTGTGCAAAATGCTATTCCTCCTTCACCTTTTGCCTGACTTCAACCATTCAAACATCAAACTCTTCAGCTCATTCAGGAGATATTGCTATGACTTTTGGTCTTTGTAACATTTAAACTTTTTAAGGTATTGAAGTTTTTGTCAATTTTTCAAATCTGTTTCTGTGATTGTCTGTTTCTAGAAGTTGAAAACCCAATACAAAGTGCATTTTTCAAGTAACAAAATAAACTGTGCATAAATGACTGTCCTATGTAAAATACTTACTGTGACAATGCTTCAAATGAAACAATGTTGCTCACGTAGAACAATGAAGGCCACAGCTGTGATTGTTTAGTGGATAAATGAATTACCTTGTATTCAGAAGGTTATGGGTTCAAACCCAGGTACTGGATCTTGATAATCTTGCCAAATGGTTGTACTTCTTGTAACACTTATGCTGACAAAAACTAATTTCATTATCTTGTGTGCTACTTCACACATTTAAATCTTTTGCCGATTCCACACTGCAGGAAGTTTATACCATTCCAATGGTAAAACATTTTTACGCTTCTGCAAGCTACAACAGAAAGCTGTGCTGGTGTAGTGGTTAAAGAAATGGCTCTCATTCAGATGTTCATGGGTTTGAATCCCAGTGTGTTACTATAATAAATTAAGTTGGATAGTTGTGGTGCTTCTCCAAAAGGTTATGCAATTGCATAAAAGAGCATTTGCTCTTTTTTTTTTTTCAAGAGAAAAGAAAGAAGGGGAAACAGTGTGTCTAATCTGCTAAAACTGAAATGAAAAACACATTATCAATCCCCAAAGGGAAATTCAATATTGTAGTATATAATAAAAACACAGTATTTGCAAAAACAGTAAAAAACTACAACAGTATTACAGTACAACAAGATATACAAAGTGGAATAATAACAATATGCAAAAAGAAATCGACGCACACACACAACCGTTATCAGACATGCCTGCAGAGAGACTTAACAGATAAACATCTGCAATAGTTAGTAGGAAGTAGTTGGAAAGATGAACACTTTTGTGGGCATGTACATGTGAATGTGCAACCTGTGGTCATGCCATCAAGGATCAACTGAGTGCTACCATGGCCTGAAGCATCAGGCAGGAACCCAAGACCCCAGGGCCTAGCAGGCCATTCCCGACTCCCGGCCAGGCACCAACCCCGCCCCCCCAACCACCTGCCTGTGTCGTGTGTGCATGGGTGAGTCATGATTGTAGTGTAATTAAAAATAAAAGCAGTATTATTAGTAGTGTTAGTACTAGTTGTAGTTGTAACAGTATTAGAAGAAGAAGTAGTAGTATTAGTAGTGGTAGTAGGAATTATAGTAGTAGTAGGAGCAGTTGTAACAGTAGTAGTGTAAGTAGTAGTAGAGGTAATTGTAGCAGTTTTAATAGTAGTAGTGTAAAAGTAGCAGTAGTAGTTGTAGCAGTACTACTAGTAGTAGTTGAAGCAGTAGCAGTTGTAGTTGTAGCAGTAGTAGTAGAAATAGTAGTAGTGGTATTATTAGTTGTAGCAGTAATAGCAGCAGCAGTAGTAGTTGTAGCAGCAGAAGTAGAAGCAATAGTAGTCGTTGTAGCTGTAGTAGTAGTTGTAGGAGTATTAGTAGTAGTAGTTGTAACAGTAGTAGTATAAGTAATAGTAGAGGTAGTTGGAGCAGTAGCAGCAGTATTTAGGTTGAGGTAAACTTTATTAATCCCCGAGGGGGAATTCAGGTTCAGGAACAACTTGTCCTATAACATTATACACAGGTCACAGGTCTGAGTGCCGACCCTGGATAGGGCGCACCGCACACTCCGTACCAAGCCAGCACAAGATGACCTGCCACAAAGGGCATTTATGGTAAAATGTCACTATTTTACAGAGAAGGAACTACTTCTCAAAAAGGCAGCTGAGGCGGGGGTGATTACAACCACAGATGGTGATCGTATCTGCATACTACCAGACTTGACCCAGGCTGTGAGTAAACAGCGCGCCACGTTTACCGAGGTGAGGAATCTGCTTCGGAGCAGCAGCGGAGTTCGCTCCGACCTGAGGTACCCAGCAACACTGAGGATTACTACAGCAGATGGTCAAGAGATGACATTCAAGGACCCAAAATGGCCAAAAGAGTTTGTCATAAAGGTAGAGTATGTAAGATTTTCAATATTTTCAAAATAAATTAACTAAAAAAATAACTACAATCGTAATTAGATAGTTTTTTTTAAACATGTAGGTTCCAGTCTGTCATATTTGATGCGTTATTAAATGACAAGTTTAATTAATGACAAAGACCCTTCTTCAATGTTTGCCTACCAGTAAAATTTGCCTACCTTTAAATGCCGGCATGCACTAATCGCATATCCTATACTGTCCAATGTTCATTTCACCCCGTCTCTGATAGATCCATCTTTTCAACAGTGGCACAGGAGAGGAATCAGATGTGTAAAGTACCTTTTTATGGGAGGCTGATTCATAACTTTTGATCTGTTCAAAAGGGACTTTGGTGTACCACAAGCTGACTTCTTTTGGTATCTCCAAGTACGCAGTTCTGTAAAAGCAAATTTTTCATTAACATTGCCTCAAGAAACATGGCTTGATTAATGCTTGGACATGAATGGTAACGGCTCCCGCCAGGCATGATGTGGGTATAATCGTGTCCAGATTGGAGGGTGATTCCTCAGGACTGAACTGACGTGAGAGGGCATCTGGTTTAGTCTTGTTGGACCCTGGTCTGTAAGTAATGACAAAGTTAAATCTTCCAAAGAATAAGGCCCACCGGGCCTGACGAGAGTTAAGTCTTTTAGCAGTCTGGATGTACTCCAAATTTCGATGATCTGTCCAGACGATAAAAGGCAGTTCAGTTCCCTCCAACCAGTGCCTCCACTCCTCCAATGCCAACTTTACAGCCAACAATTCACAATCCCCAACGTTGTAGTTTCTTTCTGCTGGTGATAAGCGTCTTGAGAAGAAAGCGCAAGGATGGAGCTGACTCGTCTGGGCTGACCTCTGTGAAAGAACTGCGCCGACCCCAACATCAGAAGCGTCAACCTCCACAATGAACTGTCTGGTGGGATCAGGCTGGTGGAGGACAGGAGCAGAGGTGAAGCTTGCCTTCAGTCTCTGAAAAGCACCTTCAGCATCCTCTGACCAAACAAAGGGAACCTTCGAGAAAGTGAGACGGGTAAGGGGCGCAACAACGTGACTAAAGTTCTTAATGAACCGCCTGTAGAAATTGGCAAATCCAATAAAACGTTGTAGTTGTCTAACAGAATCAGGTCTTGGCCAGCTGGCTACAGCCCTCACCTTCTCAGGATCTGTTTTCATCTGCCCACGTGCAAAGATGTATCCCAAAAAAGTCACCAACTCCGCATGAAACTCGCACTTCTCGGCTTTCACAAACAGTTTGTTCTCCAACAACCGTTGGAGAACCTGACGAACATGGCAAACATGTTCCTCATGGTTTCTTGAGAAAATTAAAATGTCGTCCAAGTACACAAAAACAAAGCGATTCAGGAAATCTCGCAAAACATCATTGACCAAAGCTTGGAAAACTGCAGGAGCATTGGTAAGACCAAAGGGCATGACCAAATATTCAAAGTGTCCCATCGGTGTGTTGAAGGCAGTTTTCCACTCGTCACCCTCCTTGATGCGAATCAAATGGTATGCATTCCTTAAATCCAATTTGGTGAAGATGGTGGAGTCCCGAAGTGCATCAAAAGCAACACAAATGTGACCCAACTGGCCACAATAGAAGCACTCACCAGCCTGCCTTCTCCTAGTTCGTTCTGCTTGGGTCAGATGTGCTCTTCCCAATTGCATGGGCTCCTCAATAGTTTGATTAGAGGGTTGAGTCTGTAAGGAAGGAGATATATTAGTGGCAGCAGTCCGAAGGGTTGAGGAAATCGCTCTCCTTTCTCTCCGTCTTTCTCGTAGCCTATTATCCACTGTGATGGCAAGAGAAATTAAAACATCCAGTGAAGTGGGAAGATCACATGTAGCCAGTTCATCTTTAACTGCATCGTTCAAACTGTTAAGAAAATGATCTTGTAATGCCTCGTTGTTCCAGCTGGCGTCTGCCGCCAAAGTCCGGAACTCAACAGTAAATTCAACTTAAACCACCCTGATGAATTGAGAGTAGTCGTTTGGCTGAATCTCGGCCTCTCACAGGGTTGTCAAATACCTTCCTCATTTCTTCCAGGAATCCATCGAGAGAAAAAGAACTTATTGGTCAGCTCCCTAGTACAGCTTCTGCCCAGGAAAGGGCTCTGTCACTCAAAAATTCGACTATATAAGAAATCTTGGCCTGGTCAGACAAGAAGGTTAATAGTTTCTGTTCAAAAACCAAAGAACATTGCAATAAAAAACCTCTACATTTCCCCAATTCTCCAGAGTATGGCTTGGAATCAGGAACATGACCCTCTCGACTGGGCAGGGGAGCAGGTGGCACTGAGGCAACAGCAGAGGTGCAGAACTGAGGAAATTGAAGGCTGAGAGCATAAATTAAGCAAGGCTGCCACCCTGTCACTTAGCTCAGCCATTTTGTTTTGCATGGACTGCTGACTTTGTCCAAGGGTATTCAACATCTGTGAATGTTGTCCAAGCAAATTACCTTGGCTGGCAACAGCATGTAAAAGATCTGTGGAGCTGGGTTCCGCTTTCCGGTCAGCTGGGTCCATGTTGGCCAGATCGTTCCGTCACATGTGCAGGGTTTTGGACCCAAAGAGCAGACAGGGAATGTTGGGCTGAGCACCAACTTTATTGTGAGCAGGTGAGATTCAGGGAGCTGATGGAGTTGCAGGCCGGCTGGCAGGTGAATGGATGTTTGGGAGTTCAGGTGGATCCGGGTGTGGCGCAAGACTGGTTGCTGAGTGGGTTCCAAGAGATTGAAGATGGCGATGGAATCAGACTGGATACTTCTAGGAGGACAAAGAATCATTAGACATGAGATAAGCGTTTACATAACCTTAAGAATTCTAGAGACCAGATACCACTAGTTCGTAGTACAATCTGGCGTTGACTGCTGGATGGACTCTGAGGGATATACTGCTGTGTGATGGGTTGATGAATGACAGCTGTGATGGGTTGATGAATGACAGCTATGATGGGTTGATGAATGACAGCTATGATGGGTTGATGAATGACAGCTGTGACGTAGGAATCTGAAAGAGAACCCCCCCACACACAGAGTCTGAAGACCTATGACACTATGGGAAACCTTTACAGATAGAGCTTGGCAGGAGGCAGTCACAATAATTCATTCTTCTTCAATATGCATTAGATATGGTCTACTACACTTTCAGGTATTACAAAGACTGCATTTATCTCCAAGTAGAATAGGTAAAATGTACCCTGGTTCAGACTCATTTTGTCTCAGGTGCAGACGTGGCCCTGCTGACCTCAGTCACATGTTTTGGCTTTGCCCTAAACTTTACACATTCTGTCAGGCCATCTTTAAGACAATATCATTTATGTGTAAGAGGAATATTGAACCATGTTCTATAACTGCTCTATTTGGGGTTGGCCCTCCAGGTACACCAATTACTACGCACCAAACCGATGTAATAGCATTCATTACACTACTTGCAAGATGCTTAATACTGCTCAACTGGAAAAAAGCCGCTCCCCCGTCTCATAAGCGATGGATAGAAGATGTTATGTCACACTTGAAGCTCGAGCATTTGAAACATACTGTCAATGACTATTCATAAATACATTGTGACGTGGCAGCCATTTCTGTTGTATTTTGAGACTGAATTTAACAGATTAAGTGATTCCACCTTGTGTCCTAGCTGCGGTGTCCTCGCAGAGGAACCAATAACTGCCATGAAGGAGGAGGTGCAGGAGATGGAGAGAAATAAACACCACCCTGACAGAAACCACACTAAAGATAAACTTGTGAATAATTGAGAATTCTCCACCTCTGATGTGTTGCATCACTTCTAGACGTAAAGTAGCAGCGTTTGGTTCCAACGTGAGAGGATGATTGACAACACAATCATTCAGATTGGATGATTGTTCAGGTGAACGCAGGTGAAGCGCTGACGCCATTTAGTAGCATGTTATGTAGCGTCTCCACTATCTGCACACATCTGCAGCTGTACAACAGGTTTCCTCCTGGGCATGGAGGCACCTCCACCTGCCTCCATCTGCCCGATGGCCGCTACACCACGTCTGGCTGTGGAGAACATCGTTCTGTTCCTCTGCTCTGGGTTGGGAAAAGGAGCGGATCCGACCTGTCAGTCCCTTCCCTTTGGAAGGTGCCGGACTGGAGTCCAGAGTCTCCAAGGCTCATCCGCAGGGACAGATAAGCCACTGTACGCCTTTACGCATTTGGGTGGATTTTATATCCAACCATCCCTTCATGTTCTGTATCTGCAGGTGGAGGAAACACCCTGATCAGCCTGATGATGGGCGACACGTCATTTTAATACAATTACTCATTTAGACCTTTATTATTATGGTTTCTGTATGACTTAACTGTGTGAAATGGTTTTTATAACATGTAAAACTACTTCGTTTCAGGACAGAATTCAGCGGTTGATGTTTGTGGTGGTGTAACAATATAAAAGGTGCATTTTCTTTTTTTTTTTTCTTTATTCTTTGCACATGCTGTTAATGTATAACATTTTGTGTGAAAGTTTATATTTGATTTTGAACAAATGTTTCAAATTTCACACAATTTCCTTGGTTTTATTTTCTGCCTTTGATGTCACCGTTTCCAGATGTTGTGCGTACGCCAGGGTCAGAGTTGGCGTGGAGGTCAGGATGTTTTACCGCCAAGTCGTGTTTTGACAAATCCCAAAAGTTGACTATAATTGGCATACACCGGGTTTTGTGCGACAGCTTCGTAAATAAGGCTCCTGATCTTTTTTCAGTCAAATAGTAAGGTGTTTGACTTGTTGTTTGTGTTCTGAGTCAAAAGGATTGAACTGAATCTGATCACATTAAAACGAACTAGAGAAGACAAACTACATGTTGCAATAACCTTCTGCACAACAGGCTTTCATTAAAGATTTTATTACAAACGTTCAGTTTGAAACCATATTTTAGTTAGACATTGCAGGTGTAACGGCCCTTGAATGGTTGCTGACAGACAATAACATCACACCAAGGATCAGGATCTGCACATTTATTCTGTGAATAACATGAAAGGGCACAGTTGAGACACGGACAACGGCACAGTCTCTCTCTCAGTGGGAACGTGGGAAAATCCCCAGCACATTTAGTCACATTAAACTCATTAACTCATTAAAAAAAACTAAAAGAGTAGCAGTAATATATTCACTTTCTTAAGGCGTCTAAGCCAAAGCAAAACATTTTTTGACCGTTAGCTTGTTAAAGAGAGAGACAACACTGAAACGCGTCTTACCCATACAAAAGTTTCCCAGCTGCAAAATGTCACACATGCAGCTGTGGTGCACCACTAATTACAGCCCCCCTCACAACAACAGGCTACTAGGAACTTTGATAACAATGTTTGATAGATGACCTGACAAATATTTAAAAAAAAACAGCCATTTGACAGTAAAGTATGACAGGTTTGAAGAATGTTCATAATAACTGATTAACATTAAGAAATGTTCATCTTTTCTTTAAAAAAGCATTTTTACTCAGCTACACAGGTAGACCATGCATGAGGTGGGCATGGAGGACTACAATCTTGAAAATGTGGCTATCATATCATATGGTAAAACCAAACAAAAAAAAATGAGTATGCAGTGTTTTCAAGTAACCCATGAGGTCTGCGTGAGCACATGGAGGTGCATGTTCCTTCCAGTGAATGAGTAAAAGCACTTTTACAGGCACTTTGGTGCATTTTAAAAAAGTTTTTACTACAAATTAAACAGTTGGGGTTGTTTCTCCTGGTTTTTCCATTTACTTTGGTAACCTTAATTAATTTTTTTCCATTAATGCGACACCTGGGTCTTTTTTCATGCTGTTCTTTTAAAACTGATACAACTTAAAAGCATTTCAAATATAGGACTATACTTCATTATAGTATTTTTGGCCCAGTACTCTCCAACAGTTTGTGTCACTGATCTGGATAAACTAAGCACAGAAAGTGAGTAAATGAGTGTTTGATGGGTTATTTCTTTGTTTATGATGATAATAATTATTAGGAATGAATATGGTACTGTTGGTAAAGTTTGTTTATTTCCATTTCTATTGAAGTCACAGCTGTCAGGAAAATGAATTTGTGGGATGATAGGTGAGTATGTGGAGGTATCAGAGTACAGCTTTACATAGTGCTGAGGCCCCTGTTTGTAAATGAAGAGTTAATTATACATTTTGTTCAGACTTAAATATTGCACATAAATTAATGACACCAGACAAGAATCAGGAGCAGAGTAAGTTATTAAGACAGAAGATTTGGCACATTTTCCACAGCCACCATCCACATACTCAACTTTGCTGTGCATCTTTCAGATGAGTTTCCCTGACAAATGTGGCCCTGTTTAAAAGGAAAATAAAGACTTTCCAACTACAAAAGGACAGTTGGAAATATAGTAGTAGTTGATGATCCAAGTTGGAAAAAAAAAAAAAAGCATCGTTATGAAAACAAAACAATCCACCACGCATTGTTTTAAATAAGTTTTGTTCTCAGTTTTAAGTTCAACTATGATGTTTGTCTTTTGCATAATTTTTTAGTTTTGCTTTTGTGATGTGTCCAGATTTCAGTAACCAGTTCTGGCTAGTACGTTATACTTTTACTGATAAATTCATCTTCCTAGCTGAGGTTGTAAAAAAAGAAAAAAAGAAATCCTCCATAAATGTATACCTTAATTGTCTGTGTAGGTATTTACCAATAAACCAGGACATCATGTTTTGTTTAATGCAGTGATGGCAAACCCTGGTCCTCGAGAACCACAGTCCTATATGTTTTCTATGTGTCCCTCCTCTCACACACATGATTAAAATCAAATTGATTCAACATCCTATCCAGTTCTGAAGGTGATTCATCAATTTAAACCAGGTGTGATAGAGCAAGGACACCTGAAGATCTTGCAGGATGAGGACCAAGGTTCCTTACCGCTGGTTTAACTTAAGGTGTTCTTTGTTTGCTTTGCAAACATGGCTACTGAAAATTATTAAAATAAAAGTTAAAGAAAGAAAAAACACTCGATTGCAACTGAAACTAAAACATATTTATACAAAAACTGATACTAACAGGCAGAATTATGCAGGTTATCCTATCATTTGCATTGATTTCTTCTTCATGTCATTTGGCATTTTTAAACAAAACAGCAACGTTTCACATGTGATGCGGTCACACAGGATATTCATGGCTATTCCACATACAAATTCCCCTTTAAAACATATACTTTGTATAAAAAAGTACATATATATATATATATATATATATATATATATATATATATATATATATATATATATATATAACCTGTCTATCCACTCAGCATTGGTGAGTAGCGAAAATAATCATTTACAAAACTTTATAATGTAACCTCAATTACACTTTACTTAAAAAGTCAAATGACATGCAGTGGAATATTCATGAGAACATTTAAAATAGAGAAAACGAAAATGTAATACTTTATATGGTAGAGTAGAAATTTGTGAGAAACACCTAGAAGAATATCCATGTAACACACAGGCAGAAACACAAGATCATTTTGTGGGAAGAGCAGCATCAAGCCATGAATCCTGGTTATATTCCTCCTGCACTTGGTTATTACACCTGCCTCGTGCAAGACAAAAACCTTTTATTCAGTAGTTTTGTCTTGAAAGGCAACTGGCCATCAGTTTTGGAAGAGTATATTTGCACAGTAAGACTGATGTCTTAAACGGTACTTTCTAACACCCAGTCAGCACTGTCTACCTTCCCCCTGCTCCCACATGTACCCTTTTTCTCCTCAGACTGCAGTTGCATGCCATTTGCAGATAGTCTCCTCTTTGTCCAGACGTGGCTGATTCTACAAGGTTTGCTAGGAAGGTGAGAAGCACTATCCATTGTGTCTCCTAAGTCAAATGACTGGCTCCTCTTTGGCTTGTAATTAAGCGGCAGCATGAGAAGCCGACTAAGGCTGTAGTCGATTGTCTGACTCAGCTTTGTCGTCATTGTGGTACTGCTGAATGCTACTGGGTCACAGCCCTGTGCCCCTCGCAGGTGATCCAGGTTGGACAGGGGTTTGGCAGGAGTTGATCTTAAAATGTTGGTAAGTGTGCTGTTTGGGCGGCATGATCCACCAGCAATGGAGTTTGAAGAAGAAGAACAGGAAGAAGAGGTGAGGCTGCTCTGGAGGGAGTCACGCTTGAACTCCATCACCTCCTCCTGCAGAGTCATGTTGACCTCCGGCTCAGTTCGATGCTGAGACAGAGGCCAGAGCATACGAAGTCGGTCCACATTGATCTGAGAAATTGTTTCTCCAAGGATGCTCAACTTTCCTGAAGATGGTTCAATATCGGTAGCCTTGTGGTGTACTATGATGACAACAATGAACACTAGCAGGAAGGTCACAGTGATGCCCCCCGCCACCAGGATCACGCTGCCCCCTAGCAGTTTGCTGGACAGAGACTGGCACTGAAGATATCTATCCTGGGTGAAGAAATGTGTGCAGCCCACCATATTGGTGGCTGTGAGTGTGCTGGTAGTGTCATCCCAGGTGGCAAGCAGGCACAGATCATAGCGGGTTCCCGACACCAGATTTGTCAACAAGAAAGTATTCCTTGAGGCTGGAACCATCCTTTAAAACAGACAAATAGACAATAAGTTATATACAATAAAAAATGAACACTGGACCTTGTTTAACAACTTCTGATGAATCTTCTAAAAAAACTTAACTTGAACTTAAATTTTTTTTTTTTACAAAAACTGCTGTCAGTCTCATAGTACCAGTCAAAATTTTGGACACACTTTGTTATTGGTTTTAATCGGAAAGTGGTGAATAGCGTTTTTGTAGGACCATAAAAGCTCCTGATGTATACACACACACACACACACACACACACACAGAAACCAGTTTGTCCCTTATTTTAAAAGTAATAACCTGGTTATAAATAATCACACAGTGAGGTTCAATCACTTCAGGTAGTTGCTTTATAAAGACCAGATAATAACTTATATTCATGAACATGGAAAACAACCCTGCAGTCTGGTCACATGATCAACATCCTCCTGGTGTAGTGGAAAAAGAAGGAGTGATGTACTGCAGAATAAATGCTCATTCCACCTTAAATATGGAACCTCTTAAAGTTTGTAAAGTCAATAACCTCCTAATGCATCTAAATACATTCAGAATCTTTCAACACAGATGGAGCGAGTGGATCTGATTGAAGGTTGATCAGCTGGGTTACTAACCAGGAGGTCCGTATGTTAACTAGGAGGTCAGTGTTTAACAGGCAGACGCTTTTATCCAAAGCAACCTACATGTGATCAATTAACCATAGGAATTAACCTAACAAGCAAGTCTTGTCGGTGGGATGAAGACGAGTACCCAGAGAGAACCCACACATACACAAGGAGAACATGTGAACTCCACACAGTTTAAACCAGTGACCTTCTTGCAGTGAGGCTCCAGGACTAACCACTATGGCACCATCCTGTTTCAGTATGTCATTATCCAGGAGGTCCAGAGGGTTTGCCATGTTGCTAGCCAGGAAGTCAGTAGCATTATCACCCAGGAAGTAAGCTGTGTTATGAACTGGGTAGTCAGGTCATGACCTTGATATCCTAATAAAACTAAACCATATCATAAAAAGACAGTGTGATTGTAAATTTAATTTTAATGTAATTGCTGAAGATCACATCCACCAGGTGGATCAGTAAGTCACAGGTCACTTGGAGATTTATCTGACTTGTTCTTAAATTAATTGACAAAATTGTATTATTTTCCCTAACGGAGATTACTACAGGACACGGTTGCAGTGTTAGATATTCTGGATGTCCCGAAACATTACAGAAAGTTCCACTCCTTTACAGCAGAGGGCGCATACTGTATGTGGGTATGTACTGACACGGAGTAGGGAGGAGAATAATAAAGAGTGGAAGTATGGCTGAACAGTGGCCGTGTTTATTTATCAAACTCATGTGAGTGCACAAAATATTACAGTGTCAGAAATCTAAAGCATCTGTAGCAGATGTTCTCCGGGCCGCTGCATGACAAGGGCAAGGAAACCCATTCTAGCTACCGTCTCTTGTTGCGAGGTGAAAGAGGCAGATATGTCTATAAAAAGTAGAACCTGACAGCGGAGGAGGAAAAGAAGCTGCAGACATATCACAAGTTTTAACAATGTATAATGATGAAAACAAACTATTTTTGCCAGATACGAAATTTAATGAGACTGCAGGGGGACTCTATGCATTTTGTGACAAAGCTAAAGCTACTAATGCAGCAGTGCGACTATGCTAACAGTGATCAAATGACAAGACTGTGTTCACCAAACACAACCTAGGACGTTACGTGACATTGTAACAGACATGAATGATGTTATATTACAGGTGTAGTGATTTGAATACTATTCCAAACCTTGTTTAATTAAAACAGGAACACCAAGGATCAGCGATACTCTGGTCATGTCTGTCTTTGCAGTGCATTGATTTGGTAATGTGTGCTGAAGTCAAGTCTTGATGATAAAATATGTATAAAACACCCCCGCATGTTCTCAACCTAAGTACACAGAATTTACATCAGATTCACTAAGAATTTATGCAGAAAAGCAGCATTAATTTCTGTCCGATCATTTATGTTAACGGTTTGCCATATATGTGCATCATCGTAACGGGACAAGGTAACGAGCATGCGCAGAATGACCTGAATTGAAAAAGAGCAGATTTAACCTTTATATGACAAAGGAATCTGTTCAGATTTAAAGTATAAATATATATATATATATATATATATATATATATATATATATATATATATATATATATATATATATATATAAATTTATATATATATATATATATATATATATATATATATATATATATATATATATATATATATATATACATATATATATATATATATATATATACATATATATATATATATATATACATATATATATATACATATATATATACATATATATATATACATATATATATATATATATATATATATATATATATATATATATATATATATATATATGCCCAGCCCTGGTATGCCGGGTGGTGCTGGCCTGTGGTAGTTTTGCTCTGGGTGGGCTGGTCCCACTCTGTCCTGGTCAGGGCTCTTCTGGGGGGGATGGGGATTCCTCGGACCCATGTGGTGCTGGCTCTCCATGCGCCATCCGTCCGTCCATCAGTTAATCACTATTTATATAATCTAGCAGGGATCATCAACTCTGAGATCTTGGGCTATTCTTCTGCAGATTTTCTGCTTCAAAACATCTCACTCAACTTAATGAACCATTGTGCAGAACTTGGAAAGCTGTTGGAGAACTATTTAATTTGAATCAGGTTTTTAGCAAAGGTCAACATTTAAAACCTGCAGAATAGCAGCCTAAGAGCTCCAGATTTGGTAATTCATGTTCATAGACTGCACCAACATCACTTGAAAACAAAACAAAATATTTACCTGTAGATTAGAACCTTGTCATCAGAGCAATTATACTGGAGCTGGTACATTTTCACCTTTGGGGCTGACTCTCTCATTGTCCACTTGACCAACGCTGTAGTAGTTTTCACGTCTGAGACAGACACTGTCCTCTCTGGTTGGCCTTGTGAAGTCTTGCTAATTCTTACAGTACCTGCAATGTCAGATAGATGGGTATTGAGTTGTTCTGGTCTCCCACTGCCATTGTTTAGATGAGGGAGATATATGATGGACACCTCCACAGAGGCACTGGACTCCCCAGCAACATTGGAAGCAATGCAAGTGAAGGTGCCATAGTCCTTGGAGGTGGCAATGTTGATAATCAGAGTTCCATTGCTGAAAACTGTGATTTGGGAAGAGTTGCCAAGCAGTCGGTCATCAGGTGACACCCAGTGGATGGTTGGGCTAGGGTCTCCAATTGCTTCACAACTTAAACTTGCCATCTGTCCTTCTAAAACAAGCATCCTGTGTGTATGCTTTGTAATACGAGGTGGTTGACAAACAAAGTCCTCTTCCTTTACGTACCAAAAATAAAGACCCTTCAGGGCAGGTGGGGAAGCACAAGTCTCCAGTTCATTTTGTCTGTCAAGCCTACGCAGCCACAGCATCTCACAGTTACAGTGCAGTGGGTTCCCACCAAGGCTCAGGGACAGCTGAGGAGCATACAGTGCAGTAAGGAAAACTGGATCCTGTGCTCGGGCAAAGGCTGAATCTGGGGGAAGCTTCTGCAAGTTATTTGATGCCAAATCAAGTCTTGTCAACTTTTCCAGGTTTGCAAAGGTACCCTCTGGAATAAATTTTAAAAGATTGTGGTCCAAGCTAAGCTGGTGCAGATTAATCATTTGTTGGACTGAGTCCCAGGGGAAAAACATCAAATTGTTATAGGAAAGGTCTAAATCCTCCAAAGCAAGCGCCAGGTCTTCAAAGGCCTTGTCATGGATGTGTCTCAACTGGTTGTTGTTTATAATCAGATGCTGTAGGTTAACCAAGCCTCGCAAGTCATCAGGCCCTAGCTCTATTAAGCGGTTGTTGTCAAGATGAATTGAGTGAAGCAATTCCAGGTCAATAAACGAAAAGGGCTGAATGTAGCTGATAGTGTTCCTTGAGAGGGTCAGGTCCACTAAATCACTCATGTTGGCAAAGTCCTGCTGCGTGATGCAGCGGATGTAGTTGCCTCCCAGCCGTAGCTCCACTGTGCTGGGGTCAATGTCTGAAGGCACAAAAAGAAGACCTCTGGAGGGACACAAGGTCCCCAGGGATTCCGAAAGATTACGGCATTCACAGTACTTGGGACACTTGTGGGCGATTATCACCGTTGCTCCCACGACCAGCAGACAGCTGATGATGTGGTCCATGTAGAGATGTGGTCCATGTAGAGTCCTACATATAAATCTAGGCAGTAAACAAAGTTAAAAAATAGATTGGTTGTGGTAGTTACTGAAAAACGTAACTAGTTACAGTTACTAGTTATTTGAATTAAAAATTAACTCAGTTAGTTTGTTGACTGCTTACAACAAAAACTAAAGTATTGCTGTTAAAAGTAACACTGCCCTCACATTGCTCAAACTTCCTACCTGCTCCTCTGCTCTTCTCAGTGTTGTCTGCTTCTCATATGAAGACTACTGCCCAGAGGTCAAGTGTCGTACCCTGCCGAAGGGTCAAGTGTCATACCAAGGCAGAGAGCTCAAGTGTCCGTACCCCTGCCCAGAGGGCATGTTGTACCCAGGCCGAGCGGTCAAATGTTGTACCCCTGCCAAGAATGGGTGTTGTACTCCTGCCGAGAGGTAAAGTGTTGTACCAAGGTCGAGAGGTCAACTTATCGTACCCCTGCCTAGAGGTCAAGTGTCGTACCCCTGCTGAGAGGTCAAGTGTCGTACCCCTGCTGAGAGGTCAAGTGTCGTACCCCTGCTGAGAGGGCAAGTGTCGTACCCCTGCCTAGAGGTCAAGTGTCGTACCCCTGCTGAGAGGTCAAGTGTCGTACCCCTGCCTAGAGGTCAAGTGTTGTACCCCTGCTGAGAGGGCAAGTGTCGTACCCCTGCCTAGAGGTCAAGTGTTGTACCCCTGCTGAGAGGGCAAGTGTCGTACCCCTGCCGAGAGGGCAAGTGTCGTACCCCTGCCGAAAGGTCAAGTGACGTACCCCTGCCGAGAGGGCAAGTGTCGTACCCCTGCCTAGAGGTCAAGTGACGTACCCCTGCCCAGAGGTCAAGTGTCGTACCCCTGCTGAGAGGGCAAGTGTCGTACCCCTGCTGAGAGGGCAAGTGTCGTACCCCTGCCGAAAGGTCAAGTGACGTACCCCTGCCGAAAGGTCAAGTGTCGTACCCCTGCCTAGAGGTCAAGTGTCGTACCCCTGCCTAGAGGTCAAGTGTCGTACCCCTGCTGAGAGGGCAAGTGTCGTACCCCTGCTGAGAGGTCAAGTGACGTACCCCTGCCGAAAGGTCAAGTGACGTACCCCTGCCGAAAGGTCAAGTGTCGTACCCCTGCCTAGAGGTCAAGTATCGTACCCCTGCCGAAAGGTCAAGTGTCGTACCCCTGCCGAAAGGTCAAGTGACGTACCCCTGCTGAAAGGTCAAGTGTCGTACCCCTGCCTAGAGGTCAAGTGTCGTACCCCTGCCTAGAGGTCAAGTGTCGTACCCCTGCCGAAAGGTCAAGTGACGTACCCCTGCCTAGAGGTCAAGTGTCGTACCCCTGCCTAGAGGTCAAGTGTCGTACCCCTGCTGAGAGGTCAAGTGTCGTACCCCTGCCGAAAGGTCAAGTGACGTACCCCTGCCGAAAGGTCAAGTGTCGTACCCCTGCCTAGAGGTCAAGTGTCGTACCCCTGCCTAGAGGTCAAGTGTCGTACCCCTGCTGAGAGGTCAAGTGTCGTACCCCTGCCGAGAGGGCAAGTGTCGTACCCCTGCCGAGAGGTCAAGTGACGTACCCCTGCCGAAAGGTCAAGTGACGTACCCCTGCCGAAAGGTCAAGTGTCGTACCCCTGCCGAAAGGTCAAGTGACGTACCCCTGCCGAAAGGTCAAGTGTCGTACCCCTGCCTAGAGGTCAAGTATCGTACCCCTGCCGAAAGGTCAAGTGTCGTACCCCTGCCGAAAGGTCAAGTGACGTACCCCTGCTGAAAGGTCAAGTGTCGTACCCCTGCCTAGAGGTCAAGTGTCGTACCCCTGCCTAGAGGTCAAGTGTCGTACCCCTGCCGAAAGGTCAAGTGACGTACCCCTGCCTAGAGGTCAAGTGTCGTACCCCTGCCTAGAGGTCAAGTGTCGTACCCCTGCTGAGAGGTCAAGTGTCGTACCCCTGCCGAAAGGTCAAGTGACGTACCCCTGCCGAAAGGTCAAGTGTCGTACCCCTGCCTAGAGGTCAAGTGTCGTACCCCTGCCTAGAGGTCAAGTGTCGTACCCCTGCTGAGAGGTCAAGTGTCGTACCCCTGCCGAGAGGGCAAGTGTCGTACCCCTGCCGAGAGGTCAAGTGACGTACCCCTGCCGAAAGGTCAAGTGACGTACCCCTGCCGAAAGGTCAAGTGTCGTACCCCTGCCGAAAGGTCAAGTGACGTACCCCTGCCGAAAGGTCAAGTGTCGTACCCCTGCCTAGAGGTCCAGTGTCGTACCCCTGCCTAGAGGTCAAGTGTCGTACCCCTGCCGAAAGGTCAAGTGACGTACCCCTGCCTAGAGGTCAAATGTCGTACCCCTGCTGAGAGGTCAAGTGTCGTACCCCTGCCGAAAGGTCAAGTGACGTACCCCTGCCGAAAGGTCAAGTGTCGTACCCCTGCCTAGAGGTCAAGTGTCGTACCCCTGCCTAGAGGTCAAGTGTCGTACCCCTGCTGAGAGGTCAAGTGTCGTACCCCTGCTGAGAGGGCAAGTGTCGTACCCCTGCTGAGAGGTCAAGTGACGTACCCCTGCCGAAAGGTCAAGTGACGTACCCCTGCCGAAAGGTCAAGTGTCGTACCCCTGCCGAAAGGTCAAGTGACGTACCCCTGCCCAGAGGTCAAGTGTCGTACCCCTGCCTAGAGGTCAAGTGTCGTACCCCTGCTGAGAGGTCAAGTGTCGTACCACGGCTGAGAGGGCAAGTGTCGTACCCCTGCCCAGAGGGCAAGTGTCGTACCCCTGCTGAGAGGTCAAGTGACGTACCCCTGCCGAAAGGTCAAGTGTCGTACCCCTGCCTAGAGGTCAAGTGTCGTACCCCTGCCTAGAGGTCAAGTGTCGTACCCCTGCTGAGAGGTCAAGTATCGTACCCCTGCCTAGAGGTCAAGTGTCGTACCCCTGCTGAGAGGGCAAGTGTCGTACCCCTGCTGAGAGGGCAAGTGTCGTACCCCTGCTGAGAGGGCAAGTGTCGTACCCCTGCCGAAAGGTCAAGTGTCGTACCCCTGCTGAGAGGGCAAGTGTCGTACCCCTGCTGAGAGGGCAAGTGTCGTACCCCTGCTGAGAGGGCAAGTGTCGTACCCAGATAAAAAGGACAAGCTTCATGCCCTTGCAGTTAAAAGCAACTCCCTTAAGGATGGCAGTAACAGCATGTTGTTGTGAATATATTGTTTTTAACATGTAAAGCATTTTATAAAAATTTTGATTATATTGTTTAAAGTTGTGCACAACTCAGCACAAAGGTTGGGTTTTCTTTAATGCTGTGAGTAAATAACTATAAGATGGCAAAGAGAGTATGAACAAAGTGTTGCATTCTCTGTTATGTATTCAGTTACTGTACTAGATGTGTAACTATGTGTAAATTTACTGTAGTTTTCAGATGGCTGTGCATCCAGTGCGCAGTGTCCAAAATTAACTTTTTGGCTTACCGGCCAGGTAGGCCGGTAGATGAAAAGATCCACCAGCCAAGTGTATTTTTACTGACCTAAATATTTTATTATTTTGCAAATATATACTTAAGCACATGTTATTTCTATTCTACAAATTCATGCTGGATGCAATTCAGAGGAAATCACAGCTATTTAACAAGAAAAAAACTTTTTGATGAACTGGTTATGTTAGAATTTATTCACGGAAATCTCTGAAATTTAGACTCCTGGCTCTACTTTTGATACTTCCTTGAAGTCTGGTCTCCTGCTCCTGACACCATCCTTGTTCCACAGCATCTCTGATCTCTGGAAAACACAGCTGGACCATCAGGAGATCTGTCAGTGTCTCTTGGCTTAGTTTTGACTTCTTTCATTGGCTGTGTCCGAATGTTTACCCACCTCCCGACATAGTGCCCTATATAGTGGTCACACAACTTTCTAGGGGTGTCACAATGTCCTGAGAAAAAAAGTAGTGCACTCAAAAAGACCAACAATGCATCTTGAAGAGTAGCGAGCATCGCTGGTCACTAGCTGAGTTAATGTAGACCATAATGCAGCTCAAATTGGCACAAGTGACACAAAAGTCAAAGCAGGTTAAGAAAAAACAATAGATCATTTTTTTTATGTCCTTATTTGTTGAATAAATATGCAACAATTAAAGAATAAAATGCATTATAAAAATTTTTTCACACGAGTTCGGATTGGATTTGGAACGACGCATTGTGGTTCCCATGGTGACAGCTGGTAGTTGATCAGCTGAACTTTCTGGTTGATCCTGCGACTTTATCCTCTATTTCACCATGCTTTATTTTTGAAGGCTGGCTGGCTCCTGCTAAAAATGTCCTGCTACGGAAACACCGTAGTGGGAGACGTCCTCGTGTGACGGGAGCATGCGTTTGAGTCAGTGTGTGAGGTGAACGCCTTTAATACATGCAGACAGCGGAGGAGCATTAAAAAGAAATCTACCTAAACAAAAACTTAAAAATATGACAAAGTTTGCTGATTTGTACATTCCCTTTTGGATCTGGGATTCCTTTCCCGAATTCCCCGTGGGTGCCGACATTGCTCACACGACAGGATGCATGACCGAATAGTGAGAACTTGCTAAGTGATGCATTGGACAAAACGTTTGTATTTATCTTTTCTTGTTAAACAAAGTGTTGATTATGAGAATTTTCATCTGACCTTTTCTGTAATTAAATAAATCAAATAATTCAATTAAAAGTTGCAGCCCTACTCTCCCAATTCCCGCAACAGTCACAATTTAGTCAATCTGGGTTCCAAAAAGCATCAGAGTGAAAAAAAAGATCCATGCTCACATACTTATTTTCCTGAGGTTGGTATAGTTGGGACTAAAAGAGTGGACACAGCCATTTTTTGTTCCATTCAGTGACACCAGTTTGATGTCTCATGAGAAAGCTATTAAACTGACAGAAACAGTTCAGATAAAAAAACTACATTTTCATTTTTAATGTCTTTAGGACTATCTGATTCTCGGTGTTGTTGTGTAGAGCTGACAATCCAGTCGGATATAAAATCTAATCAAATTATTTAAAAATGATCAGAAACTGTGGTCCAAAATAGCATCAAGCACAATGTCGGCAGATGTATTCATGTCTACCAGGGCCCGACCAATATATCAGCCCGCCGATATTATCGGCGATATGGGGGTCCAGGGTGATATCGACTATCGATAAAAAATTGCTGATTTTTTATTGATTTATTTTTGTCATGTTTGTTTCTGAGACTGTCCAGTTGAAAATGTAACTGGGCTACTTACCCAGCAGATGGGCGCCGTCTGCTGGGTAAGTAGCGGGGGCGGGGCCGGGACAAAGCCGAGACAGAGCAAACTGGACGGTGAAACAGATAGCAGCTGAGCCAAGTAAAGTCACGTCTGCTCACCAACATTTTATATTTAGTCACTGGTAAGTTGAAATGTTAAATAAACACAGTGATGTTTTCCCTCTTACATTCTCTACAGACTTGTCATTGCGTGCCTCGTGGCCGCGCTGCAGCGGGGAATGCCGTGCTTAGCGTTTAGCCTGGTGAACATGTGTGAAAGTTGGTGGCTGCGTGCCATTTACACAACTTCTGAATACTTCTTATTATTAGTGGTGCAACGGATCATCATTGATCCGCGATCCGTTCGGGTCAGTATCTACTGTTCGGCACACACGTGATTCGCGGACTGATATAAAAAAATTTTTTTAAAAGCTGCGTGTAAAATTCCACACAAGTGCAGCGTGGTCATGGCGAGCGGAGGAACTTGAACGCCTCAGTTCATTCTAATCCCCTGTGTGGGAACACTTTGGTTTCCCTGTCAGATACGATGAAGAAGGAAAGAGGTCAGCTGATAAAACATGGCGGTGTGTCGGCACTGTGGAATAAGAAAACCGGATTTACAGTTTTTAAATCTGTGAATAATTCAGATCATTCATGGTGTCTAACAGGTAGACATGAGTTTAAAAATTAGCTTAGAATGTAGTGTTTTAGCTTTGAGGAATATATTTGAATTTTTTTTCTGGTAGATGGATTTATCGGCCATTATATCGGCTATTGGCTCTAAAGTCTTTTTATTGGTATTGGTATAAAAAAAAATCCATATCGGTCGGGCCCTAATGTCTACACAAAAGAAGAAATAAAAGACATAATATGCCCTGATGTCCCAGAGTAACAACAGAACCACAACCATTAGTGTATTTAGGAAAACCTTCTGTGTGAAGTTACTTTTTACTAACCTACAAACTGCTAAGATGTGGTTGCCAGGATGAAGCTTTGTGATCAAGCTTGAGGCCATCCCTGTAGGAAAAACATAACAAACATAAATATTAGTTTTCAAGTTTTGAAGTTGATCTGCTGTGCGTGAAAAATCTTTAAACAATCTGCAATAAACATGAAAAACTTAAACAAGATATATACATCTGGAGGGTAGATTATGTATACTTGGTACATTTCAAGTATCTTTGAGACTGTGTAGGTTAAACATCTGAGCGCCAACGCTGTAAAATTGTAAAAAGCAGCAGGCCGTATCTCCAGAAAGAAGGCTCTTACCGCTTTCCAGCATTAGCTAGCAGGACATCAACAAACAAATGTGTCATCAAAAATTCATAATCTTTCTTTTTGTATTATATTTAGAGTATAGCTTAAAAACTTTACAAACTTTGGTGGTTTACAGGTTAATACTTGGACTCTCTGAAGAAGAGATGGGGTTGAGTTTCCCTTCCATCAATTTATTCCTCCGTCACAGTTTTATACACCTTTAGATAATTGCAGAAAGGCCACAGACAGGTGACTGAACCCGATAAGGTTGTTTTTGTGGTTTGCTATTATTACCTCTTAGCAGTGTTTTTGCCAAAATTCTTAAATTCAGAGTGAATCTTCAAAAAGTACTTAAGAGTTTTTAGACAGTTATATAAAGATCAACAGCGCAGATGCAGCTCTGTAATCTGCACAAGCAACTGTGCTCAACTCACATGGAGGAAAGGCACTCCACATATCCAGTGAATGGGAGGCAGATAGTGATAATATTGTGCCTGGATCCATATCCTAACTATTCAAGTGGAAACATAGACCGGAAACTTTTGATTCAGTATTTAAAGGAGGGTGGTCTTTGAGAGTTCCAGTGGAGGAGGATCAACAGATGAGCCAGAAGGGACCCAAAGCTACAATGAATTTTCCTGCAAGTGGAAGCACCCCAAACAAGGACGTCAAGAGTAGTTCTTATTTTGTTCCTGCTAATATTAGATTAGATTACATTCAACTTTATTATCATTACACATGTACCAGTATAATGCAACGAAACGCAGCTGGCATCTAACCAGAGTGTAATAAGTAACAAGTCCAAAGTATTTATTATCTGCAGTATGTACAAGTATTTTACAGCTGTGGCATGGAGTGATTGTCACAGTGTCCTGATTTGAGTACGATGAGCATTAAATACAGATGGATATGGGCTTTAAATATACATCCAGTGTTGGTAGAAACTATTAACATAATTACAGATGGTATGTACAGGTCTTATACCTGAACACTAGTGGAATTGGATATTAAATAGTATAAATAATAATAATGTGCAGCAGGCTGACCAAGTAAAAGTGAAGTAAAAATCAGTGCCAAGTATTCAGTTAGTTTGGGGGGTGGTGTGATGAGGTAAGTCAGTGGGGGGGAAGAGTTCAGCAGGGAGACAGCCCTGGGGAAGAAGCTGTTCCTCAGCCTGCTTGTTTTCGTCCTGAGGCTCCTGAAGCGTCTGCCAGACGGCAAGAGTGCAAATAGTCCATGTGTAGGGTGTGATGCGGTGAGCTCGCTGCAGACAGCGCTTCCTCAGGACATCCTCAAGGGCTGGAAGTGGAGTCCCTGTGACGTGCTGGGCGCTTTTCACCACCCGCTGCAGTGCCTTGCGATCTGAGACGGAGCAGTTCCCATACCAGACTGTGACACAGCTGGTCAGGATGCTCTTCCATCGCACAGCGATAAAAGTTCACCAGGATGGCTGAAGACAGACGGTGTTTCTTCAGCGTCCTCAGGAAGAAGAGGCGCTGGTGAACCTTTTTCATAATATAAGACAAAGCTTCATATATGTGTTTCTCTCTTCTTCTTTCTAACCTGTCCTGTCAGCAGAATGACGGTCTGGCTGCCGTACAGTGCTGTTCGGGTCACGGGGCAGAGCCTCAGCAGGGAAACTCAGACTTCCCTCTCCCCAGCCATTCCAAGGTGTTCCCAGGCCAGCGTGTCCTGGGTCTTCCTCGGGGTCTCCTCCCAGAGGGACGTGCCCGGAGCACCTCACCAGGGAGGTCCAGGAGGCATCCTGACCCCATTTATAAGACTGTGTGTAGCAACGATGACTACAGGTGGTATACGTAAAGAAAACAGGAAATGCGGCACAAAAAAAATGCTCAATTTATAAAGCAGTGCGCACACACGTCCCAAGCCTGTTTTGTATTATAAATCAGGATCAACACTACATTTTTTTGCTGCTCACTCCCATATATTAGAAGCTGGTGGAGAAAATGAATGAGCCCACAGGTACACACAAACTAAATGCACCAAATGCTCCTTTGTTTCACTTTTTAAATAAATGCACACAAATGAGACGTCTCTGACTCCAGTTTATTTATTGTTAAAATACTGGTGTGTGTCCCATCTGGGTTGCAGTGCTGCACCTTAGTTGGAAAGGGGTAGGTCAGTGATTCAACCTTGTGTCCCCCAGCAGGCTTGTCCTTGCAGAGGACACAATAACTGCCACCAAGGAGGAGGTGCAGGAGATGGGGAGAAATAAATACCACTCAGACAGAAATGACACTAAAAGATAAACTTGTGAATAAATAAGAATTCTCTACCTCTAATGTGTTGCATCAAATCTAGACGCTGCGTAAAGCAGAAGCGTTTGGTTCCAACATGGGAAGATGGAAGTTAACGTCATTCAGCCGTGTGACGTAGAAGGAGATCACTGCTGCTGTTGCCAAGCACATCTGACACGTAAGTGATGACTGACAGAAAATTACACAAACAATTTTACATTGTTTCGGAGATGTAAAATGAGCTATATTGTGATATGAGATTGTGGTCATATCGCCCAGCCCAAGCAGCTACTGTCGACTTATTAATTGTGTGATCTGGCTTTTGTAACACGTAGAACTGCTTGGTTTCAGAACATATTTTAGTGGTTGACATTTTATGTGGTGGAGTAAGAATATCAAATACGCATTTTCTTTTTTTTTTTTGTTGCAAATGCTGTTAATGTACAACATTCTGTGTGAAAGTTTATATTTGAACAAATGTCTCAAATTTCATACCATTTCTTTGGTTTTATTTTCTGCCACGCCAAGTCGTCTTTTTATAAATCCCAAAAGTTGACTATGATAATAACTGATGCCTGAACCACCTCAACTGGCTCCTCTCAAAGCGGAGGAGCAGCGGCTCTACTCTGAGCTCCTCTCGGATGACCGAACTCCTCACCGCATCCCTAAGGCAGGGAACCCCAGTCCTGGTCCTCGAGGACCGGTGTCCTGCAAGTTTTCCAAGTGTCCCCGCTTCACCACACCTGATTCAAATCAATGTGTATTTAGCAGACATTTGCAGAGCTTGTCTGAGTCTAAGTCTGGTGTATTCCAGCAGGAACACTTGGAAAACCTGCAGGACAAGAGTTCTCGAGGACCAGAATTGGGGGTTCCTGCTCTAAAGGAGAGCCCAGCCACCCAGAGGAAACTCATTTCAGCCGCCTGTACACGAGATCTCCTTCTTTCGGTCACGACCCACAGCTCATGACCATAGGTGAGGGTAGGAACGTAGATCGACTGGTAAATCGAGAGCTTCGCCTTCTGGCTCAGCTCCTTCTTCACCACGACAGACCGGCGCAGAGTCCGCATTACTGCAGACGCCGCACCGATCCGTCTGTCCATCTCACGCTCCATCCTTCCCTCACTCGTTAACAAGACCCCGAGATATTTAAACTCCTCCACTTGAGGCAGGACCTGACTCCCGACCCGGAGAGGACAATCCACCCTATTCCGGCTGAGGACCATGGTCACAGATTTGGAGGTGCTGATTCTCATCCCAGCCGCTCCACACTCGGCCGCGAATCGCTCAAGTGAGAGCTGGAGACCAGATGAAGCCAACAGGACCACGTCATCCGCTAAAACCAGAGATCCAATCCCGAGGCCACCAAAGCGGATCCCCTCAACACCTCGCCTGCGTCTAGAAAGTTTGTCCATAAAAGTTATAAACAGAATCAGTGATAAAGGGCAGCCTTGGCGGAGTCCAACCCTCACCGGAGACAAATCTGGCTTACTACCGGAAATGCGGACCAAGCTCTGACACCTGTCGTACAGGGACCGGACAGCTTGTAGAAGGGGCTCCACTAGCGCCTACTCCCGGAGTACCCTCTACAGGAGTCCCGAAAGGACGCGGTCAAATGTTGTCTCCAAGTTCACAAAGCACTTGTAGACTGGTTGAGCAAACTCCCATGCCCCCCCAGGTCACCAAAGAGGGTATAGAGCTGTTCCACTGTCCAACAGGGTGGCAAACCACACTGCTCCTCAATCCGAGATTCAACTATCCGACGGACCCTCCTCTCCAGGACCCCTCAATAAGCCAGAGAGGAAGCTGGTAAGGTTGTTTTACAATTAGATTTTACATTGGTGTTAAACAGCTTCCATATGCAGGAACTCTCTTCCAAATACTAGCCTTGAAAACCAAAAAAAGAAATCTCACGTTCAGTAACAGTAGCTGCAGGGCTAGCTGCTAGTTTCCTGCCAGCTTGCTGCTACTTCTTTTGATGACTGTTTCAAACAATAAGTTCTTTGACTTATTTTACTATAAGTTCAGTTGAGATTACGCCCCTATGGGACCTCTGATCCTAGTGAAGCTCAGGATGAGGCATGTAAGCCAAGAACAAACCGACACGTGTCAGTATTTATGGCGGATCCTTTGAGAGACGCAGGGGCTTCTTACAGAAGGTATTACTGGAGAAACCAAAGACCAACCTGGCCATCATGGAGCTCAAAGGAAACTGATAAACAATACTAAACCTTCAAAAAGGCAGCAGAAACTCTCTTTTAAAGAGAGGAAATAACACTCATCTGAACACAAGGTCATCACTTCATTCAGGTCAACAGAGAATGATATTATGGGATTAGAATTGTGCCAAAAGGATAGAAAAAGACACCAAGAATATCAAACTAAATTTTAGAATGTGAGAGTAAAAAAACTTTAATAAAAAAGGAAAAAACTTTTCAAAAGTAAAACTTAGTATCTGAAATTTAATTCCTTCTTCTCATGAGACCCTCCTACTCGAGAGATTTGTGCCAAAATCAGAAACGAAAAGTCAGGCAGAACAAAGGTCAGAAAGCAAAATGAAACCGAGAACTAAACCGATCAGCGAGAATGAAATACAAGAAACTGGTAACAAGTGACTGATAACAATGACTCTATACTGCAGTGTAGAGTCACTATACTGTCTCTGGAAATGCACATGATAGATTTCACAGTGTCATAGAACAAGTCCGGGACGCAGAGTTTTAGGGCACTTTAACATCAGCCTTTTAGATCTGAATCCTAGTCTGTTTCCTTGTAAAGTCCGCTTCATTTGTGCAAATGTGAATGCACCAAACAAATTCTGATTCGAACCAAAGAAGTGGACTTGATCTGCCAACTAACGCAGGTCTCAGTCCGTTTCTAGCAAAACTAAACATAAGAAGCAGACTACAAAAAAAATTACTTCCTGCATTTGGCATAGCATTGCATTTTGGGTAAATAAATAGCAATCATCTTCTGCCTCGTCTGCTGGTCATACTGCATGTATTGTTGCAGTGTATTTCTGTAGAATATTTGCATAATACAGAATAAAAAAAAAACCAAAGCAGCAATTGTTTCGTGCTCCATGTTTAACTGGCAAGAGTTTTCTAGAGTTCCTACGTGACATCTAACATCCATGTAAATGAAATGGTTTAAAGAGAGAATTCTTTATTATATCCCATTTAGTAAAGTAGCTGAGAAATGCACGTCACAGGAAATGTATAAATTTAATTAAGAGATTAGCAGTTTGACTCTTCTGACTGGCCTGTGACCTCAATGATGGACCATGATATTGATTATTGCCCCCTTGCCCCCAACAATCAGGACAGTATGTGACTGCAACTGCTGAAGCTTAACCACCTTTAGCTTAAACATGTAAGGACTAATCGTAAATCAGGTAGGATTAAGGCCAGGCCCTCCCACACCTGGTACTCTACTTAACTTGAATCAACACCACTTGCAGAAGAAAAGCTGGAGGACCGCAAACAACTTCCAGAGTTCATCCTCTCATTGGCAAGATTGTGACTCAGACAAGCATAGTAATGCAGTTTTCTGTTCTTTACCTTGGATGTAGGGAAGCATGTAGTTTCTGCTGAAGGTTATAGGTTATGACAGCACAGCAAGGCTAAATAAAACTTGGATGGCACATATCTGCTCCACTACATGACCAAGTAATGGTCAAGTGATAGTAATTATCAATGGTGGATAATGAACAGACGCCACTTGCAAAACCACTTGGGAACTTTTCATTCTGAATACAGAGAAAAGCTTGAAGGTTACTTTAGAAATAAACGATCCAATAATAAACTACCGAACATATATAGTGGAGTTTTTTTCCTAAAGCAGCATCAGTCTCATCGAAAACTCAGCTCACCTTAAGGAAATGACTAGAACTAGAAAAATGGATACTAATACTGACACCGTTTTAATTACAGTTGACTGTACTGCAGCTAATTAAGTAGGGTTGTCAAAATATTAAATCAAATCAAATCAAACTTTATTGAATCAAATCAAATCAAACTTTATTAGTATAGCACTTTTCATACAAAAACATATCAAAGTGCTTAACAAAAAAAAACAACAGTTTTACACTTACAAACACACAAGCATGGAACACACACGCACACACACAACACAAACCCTTCCCCTGTCCATTTCTGCCAAAATAGAAACTACTAACTTGACGATTCAATCTCTGTATCTTTCTTGACACTGCTGCGAGGAAACAACATCTGGGGAATCCATCCATGTCAGGAGCCGCCCCAGGAATGACCAACAGCGACACAGCGACAGGAAACACCCAGGCTGGGGCAGGCTGGAATCCACACCACAGCCATATGGCTGCAGTGTAGAACCCCTACCAGCAACCCCCGCCAGGACGACCCCCGCCGGTCAAACAGCCCCCGACACGGAGGATCCCCATGAGGAAAAAGAGACACTGGAGCTAAAAACATAAAAAAATTTAATAAAGACACACAAGATAAAATTACTAAAAAAAATAAATAAATCAATAATTTTGTAAAACAATCAGAACAATAAGATTAAACCTAAGTAATATTTAAACATAAAGATACATAAAATATGTCATAAAATTAGGTAAGACAATGACAACAAAGCAAATTTAAAACAAAGATTAAAAAAGTATGAAAAAATATGTACATAAACAGCTTTAATTAAAAATAAATAAATAAAGAAACAAATAAAGAAGAAAAGAAGAAAAATTCAAGTGATACATGAGAGGCAGGACACCAAAGCGCGAAGAACAAAGAATGATGTTCATGTTGTGGTTTCTGCTCTGACGTGTACTGCAGTGGATGTGCCTGTTTCCCCGGCAGCAAAGTCCGCACCAGGTTCTCATCTGTCAGCTGTCATCGCCTGATTGTTGGTTCATCAGTGATAACAGCTCTCGGCCATTTGCAGCATTACTGCCAAAGTATTCCTTCACTCTGTCTAAACGTTTGTCTGTTCTGTCACTAATGCGTGATTCTTGCCTGCCTGTCTGTCAACCCTCCTACCTGCCCGTCAACCCTCGTAGCTGCCCGTCAACCCTCCTACCTGCCCGTCAACCCTCGTACCTGCCCGTCAACCCTCCTACCTGCCCGTCAACCCTCCTACCTGCCCGTCAACCCTCGTACCTGTCCGTCAACCCTCGTACCTGCCCGTCAACCCTCCTACCTGCCCGTCAACCCTCCTACCTGCCCGCTAACCTGCCTTCCTGCCCGTCAACCCTCGTAGCTGCCCGTCAACCCTCCTACCTGCCCGTCAACCCTCGTACCTGCCCGTCAACCCTCCTACCTGCCCGTCAACCCTCGTACCTGCCCGTCAACCCTCCTACCTGCCCATCAACCCTCCTACCTGCCCGCTAACCTGCCTTCCTGCCCGTCAACCCTCCTTCCTGCCCGTCAACCTGTCTGCCTGCCCGTCAACCTGTCTGCCTGCCCGTCAACCCTCCTACCTGCCCGTCAATCCTCCTACCTGCCCGTCAACCCTCCTACCTGCCCGTCAACCCTCCTACCTGCCCGTCAACCCTCCTACCTGCCCGTCAACCTGTCTGCCTGCCCGTCAACCTATCTGCCTGCCCGTCAACCTGTCCGCCTGCCCGTCAACCTGTCTGCCTGCCCGTCAACCCTCCTACCTGCCCGTCAACCCTCGTACCTGCCCGTCAACCCTCCTACCTTCCCGTCAACCCTCCTACCTGCCCGTCAACCCTCCTACCTGCCCGTCAACCCTCCTACCTGCCCGTCAACCTGCCTGCCTGCCCGTCAACCCTCCTACCTGCCTGCCTGCCCGTCAACCCTCCTACCTGCCCGTCAACCTGCCTGCCTGCCCGTCAACCCTCCTACCTGCCTGCCTGCCCGTCAACCCTCCTACCTGCCTGCCTGCCCGTCAACCCTCCTACCTGCCCGTCAACCCTCCTACCTGCCCGTCAACCCTCCTACCTGCCCGTCAACCTGCCTGCCTGCCCGTCAACCCTCCTACCTGCCCGTCAACCCTCCTACCTGCCCGCTAACCTGCCTTCCTGCCCGTCAACCCTCGTAGCTGCCCGTCAACCCTCGTAGCTGCCCGTCAACCCTCCTACCTGCCCGTCAACCTGTCTGCCTGCCCGTCAACCCTCCTACCTGCCCGTCAACCCTCGTACCTGCCCGTCAACCCTCCTACCTGCCCATCAACCCTCCTACCTGCCCGCTAACCTGCCTTCCTGCCCGTCAACCCTCCTACCTGCCCGTCAACCCTCCTACCTGCCCGTCAACCCTCCTACCTGCCCGTCAACCCTCCTACCTGCCCGTCAACCTGCCTGCCTGCCCGTCAACCCTCCTACCTGCCTGCCTGCCCGTCAACCCTCCTACCTGCCCGTCAACCCTCGTACCTGCCCGTCAACCCTCCTACCTGCCCGTCAACCCTCCTACCTGCCCGTCAACCCTCGTACCTGCCCGTCAACCCTCCTACCTGCCCGTCAACCCTCCTACCTGCCCGCTAACCTGCCTTCCTGCCCGTCAACCCTCGTAGCTGCCCGTCAACCCTCGTAGCTGCCCGTCAACCCTCCTACCTGCCCGTCAACCTGTCTGCCTGCCCGTCTACCCTCCTACCTGCCCGTCAACCCTCGTACCTGCCCGTCAACCCTCCTACCTGCCCATCAACCCTCCTACCTGCCCGCTAACCTGCCTTCCTGCCCGTCAACCCTCCTACCTGCCTGTCAACCCGTCTGCCTGCCCGTCAACCTGTCTGCCTGCCCGTCAACCCTCCTACCTGCCCGTCAACCCTCGTACCTGCCCGTCAATCCTCCTACCTTCCCGTCAACCCTCCTACCTGCCCGTCAACCCTCCTACCTGCCCGTCAACCCTCCTACCTGCCTGTCAACCTGTCTGCCTGCCCGTCAACCTGTCTGCCTGCCCGTCAACCTGTCCGCCTGCCCGTCAACCTGTCTGCCTGCCCGTCAACCCTCCTACCTGCCCGTCAACCCTCGTACCTGCCCGTCAATCCTCCTACCTTCCCGTCAACCCTCCTACCTGCCCGTCAACCCTCCTACCTGCCCGTCAACCCTCCTACCTGCCCGTCAACCTGCCTGCCTGCCCGTCAACCCTCCTACCTGCCTGCCTGCCCGTCAACCCTCCTACCTGCCCGTCAACCCTCCTACCTGCCCGTCAACCTGCCTGCCTGCCCGTCAACCCTCCTACCTGCCTGCCTGCCCGTCAACCCTCCTGCCTGCCCGTCAACCTGCCTGCCTGCCCGTCAACCTGACCCTTTTTTGGAGTGTAATATCAACATTTCTTGTGTTTCCTCCTGTTAATTGTTTATTACTTCAGCTTTATCTATAGTTTAATGTTGAGTGTAATGCCATGTTGACAAGAACTTCTCATGTTAAATATAATTCTTACTTGTATCCATTCAACAGGAGAGGGCTCTGAGTGCAGTTGCTGAGAAATTGTTTTAAATTATATCCTAATCTTGTAGAAATACTCAGAAGATAAATCATCTTATTCTAACAGCAGGCTCTATTCTCTCCATATGATGATCAATCAATGTCATTGATTTATTTACACTTATCTTTTACAGTGGAGTACTCAAGAGTCTGAGGATTCAGATCACTTTACGCCTTCAACTTCTTCTGAAGCTGCCCGTGGTCTACAAGGTGAGGATGGAGTGTCAATGGTGAAATTAGATAAATGTTGCATATTTCCCCCCTCTTTCTCTCTCTCCTTCCTATCTTCTCTGTACAACTCTGATGCCCCTCAAATAAAGCATTTGTTGCCTGATATAACTAATTTTCATTCTTTTGTATCCCTCCTACTGTGGCAGGATCAAAACAACCAGATCCTGACCAGCCCAGGTCTCCAGGTGATGGACCTGTTCATGGACCAGCAGGTGAGGATGATGTTGTCCTGATGGCAGAATTGATGTTTAGCAGCTCATTTCTGGAAGAAGGTCCCATCATATTTTCATTATGACTGCTTTTCTCTGTCATTCCAGACACACCCCAGTCACAGGCAGATGGTTCAAAACAGCCACACTTGTAGTTTTACCTCAGGACCTTGTATAACGACAGGAGACGGGGCTTCAGTTACAAGTGGTTTTCCATTCATAAGTGGTTGGAGTACTCACAACTTACAAACCCTTATTAAACTCTTCTAAGTGCTACTATGTTATGTGCTACATATACATTATTTCCATGTCAATGAAGATTTTTTTGCTACTTTCCATGTTTACTGCTTGTTCATGCAGATCCACGAGTAAGTTAGCTTTTTGCCTCCTCCATTTTGTAAATAAGTGCAACTTGTTAATAAATACACATTTTAATGGAGAGGAGAGTCAATGTGCTGATGTCCATTAAGGTTGTTTAACCAGGCTGTAGTTGCCAAATACATAAGGAGAAAAAAGTCCAGCCTAATGCTCAGATATGCACCAAATGTATTTGCTCGAAAATTGTCTGTTGATGAGACACAGTATTTTAATTACTTTTGCAACTTCAGAAGCCTTAGTGTAAATCCAACTTTTAAGACCTTTGAAGTTAAATTTCAGTTTTTGGCTTTGTATAATGAGGAGCAAAGTATCTGCACCAGACAAATGCATTTTAATCTATAATATTCCAGTTTTTATCCTGGGGTGCATGCCCCCAGGCCCCTCTAGCTAAATTTGTTCCCCCACCTACATCACCAGTGCTGTAATACTGGATCAAGCCTTGACTACATAATGGCAGATAATTTCATTTGGTCTTTTTTTTTTTTTTTTTTTTTTTTTTTTTTTAAAATAAACACTTGTGATCGGCAGGCTCTTCTTTATCATGAGCTCATACTGGCCAGATTCAGGTTTTGCTCACATACAACATTGACTTTTGTAGTTATGCATCATATACTTCATAACTCTTGGCCACCCAGATGTTTCTCTGGCCACCCTATGGCCACCCCTAAAAAAAATTTCTACGGGCATCCCTGTCTGAGGTCCTCTGGCAGGTCATTCCAAAAGCCAGGACCATAAAACTGGGACGAGGTCTCGCCATATGTTTGAGTTCTAACTTTTGGAATATTTGAAAGGCCGGTACCAGAAGACCTCAGGGTCTGCGAGGGCTCAAAACTTAAAATAGGGTCAGATAAATAAGAAGGCCCAAAACCATTAAGACATTTGTAAATGACTAAAAGAACCTTATAAATCAACCCTGCAACGCATGGGGAGCGAATGCAGCAATTTTAAAAAGGTGTAAATGTGTTTCTGCCCTCTGGTCCTCATCAGAACTCATGCCGCCGAACTCTGGATTAACTGCAAACTAGAAGTACTCTTCTTTGGAAGACCAGACAGCAGGGAGTTACAATAATCTATTCTACTAGAAATAAAAGCATCAGCATCTCCGTACTGGCAAGAAAGAAATGGGCAGACGCTGTCAATGTTTTTAAGATGATAAAATCCCGTCTTTGTTACATTTCTGATGTGTGGAATAAAAGCATAGACTGTATATACAGAGATGGGCGGAGCCTCCGTGACGTCACTCGTAGGTTTTTGAAGAGCTGAATTGAAGCTCGGTGGGCGGTTCCTACCATCGCCATCTTGGCAGGGGCATGCGTGTCGTCTCGCCCGGAAAATACAAATATGGGCAAAGAGGTGGAGCTGAGAGGGGGGCTGTGAGCGTCATGGTGGATGATGGACATCTAGTGAACTCCGAGCTTTCTGTAGCTAAGAGCTAACCGAGCTAACCCGGAGATAACAGGAGCTAACCAGCTAACGGAGGTAAGCGGGCTAAAGCTAAGTCACGTTGTTAACCGGCTAAAAACCGCGGTTGTTCTATGTTCTTCTGACTTGCAGCGGGAGATTGGGTACCTGTCAATCAAAAGGACACACCCCTAAATATGCCGAACTTCAAGATTAAATTACTTTTAAATGGGCGAGTTAGAAAAAAAATTCACTCCCCCCACAGTTGTCATGAAGGTAAACCTGACCTATTAAACTGAAAATGGATTTTTGAACCAGGCTGTAAACATGTTTATTTCTGCTGTAAACATGTTTATTTCTGCTGTGGAGTTGGCCTTTTTAACATGGGAGTCTATGGGGATTTGCTCTGTTTTGCAGCCCCTAGCAGATGAAGAGGGAACTGCAGTTTTATGCACTTCCACATAGGCTTCACTTTTAACCGCTGGAGGATGCCGCTTGAATAAAAGTCAGCTAAGGCAAACAAAACACCCAGATTTCTCACACACTGATGGAAAGGATGGAAACCTTGCAGTTTGCATGAAACCAAGACCAATAATTAAAACCTCAGTTTTGTCCTGGTTTAGCTGTAGAAAATTCTCTGCCATCCATGACTTAATATTTAAAATACAGTTTAAAAGGGTATTAATTGGCTCTAGGTCATCAGGAGACACGGCAATGTAAAGCTGCGTATCATCAGCATAGCTGTGAAAGGCAACACCGTGTTTCCTGATGATGTCCCCAAGAGGCAATGTGTCCAGATTAAAAAGTATTGGGCCTAAAATTGATCTTTGGGGAACACCCCACTGGATTTCATGGATTCCTGAGGAGCATGTATCCAATCTTACCAAAAATCTTCAAACCATTTAAAAGCAGTACCTGAGATGCCCACCAGACTTCTGAGTCTTGTTAATAAGATCTGGTGGTCTACTGTGTCGAAGGCAGCTCTAAGACCCAGCAGAACAACAACAGAAAGTTTCTGTGAGTACAAGTTCGATCTTAGGTCATAAACAATTTTTAAAAGGCCCCATCTTGGTGCTGTGGTTTGTCCTAAAACCAGACTGATATCTTTCTAAAATACAGTGTTTATTTAAAAACTCATTTAATTGGGTAAAAACAACTTTTTATTTAGTTCATTAAGTTTGATACAGGTCTGTAGTTATCAATAATGTTTGGATCTAAATTACTCCTCTGCAGAAGGGGTCTCACCAACGCAGTCTTTAAGGCAGATGGGAAGACATCCATCTGCAAAGAGTAATTTACTATATTTAAATACTTTGGCTAATAAACCATAAAATGTTTTTAAAAGCGATGTGGGAATTGGGTCTAAAAGGCAGGTTGTTGGGTTTAACTGGGAGAAAACTCAACCAAGCATCTTTGCATCAACCAGGACAAAACTCTCCAGAAGTCCCTCAGGTAAAAACAGTACTTCAGATCTGTTAAACTCAACACATTGATGAGATTAAAGATTGGATCTAATTGCACCAACTCTATCCCTAATACCAAACTTCTGCTTCAATACTGATATCACTTTTTGTAAAATGGTAAAACACACTCCAGTGGCAACATTTCCTTAATTTTAAAAGAGACTTTGGGAATAATAACAATCAAAATAAATAATTGGCATAGTAACTGAAATTTTCCGTCCTTTAGAAGAAATTAAATTAAAACAACTGTTTAAATAAAATACTGCAGCAGTAAAACCTCCTCGGCTGGATGGCTGTATCACTGTTTTTCCTTTCTCAGCTTCCTCGCCAAGAAGAGTGTTCACATTTAACTCTGTTGATCTCAAAAGTTAAGGAATTTAACTAACATGGTTACTTTAGTTTGAATGTCGTTGCTTCATTTGACTTATTCTCATTGTTCACAGGTTTGTGTCTGTAAACTATACATCAAACATTGTATGAACCAGAATAAAAAAATGTGTATGTCATCTTACTAAATAATTTTAAATATTTTAGGCTAATAGAATAATTTTATTTCCTTTATATAATGCTTTGCTACAATAGTTTAGAATAAATATGAAAGATTAAATGGGTAATGGGGTGGTGTACTTGAATAAATTCATGTTTGTGTGACCCCACCATAACAAATCAGTACAGTAGGTTTTTGTAGGCCAATGAACTTATTAAAATATTTTAAGAACGTAATATATATTTTTAAATGCATTTATTAACCATGGACATGTTTTAGATCTGTGTATGCAGGTTACTGTAGGTTTATGTTGGGCTGGGAGAGACTTTGTGCTGTTTTCTTTCACAGTGCAGTGAACAGGTAAACTACACGATCACCTGTCGGTCCTGACTGAAGTTACAGAACAAGTGTGCGTGTTGGTCCTTTAAATGTTTTATTAAGTTTCTTCCATTTGTGAGACACATTCTGTTGTATCGCTGCACTGCAGCGCCTCGGTATGAAGCGGCTCAACTTTATGGTATGAAGAGAGTAGGGGACCCAGCCAAAAAAGTTTGGTACACCCTGGACAGGTCACCAGTCCATCGCAGGGCCAACACAGAGAGCCATTCACACTCACACTCACTCCTAGGGACAATTTAAAGTAACCAGTTAACCTAACATGCATGTCTTTGGATGGTGGGAGGAAGCCCGAGTACCTGGCGAGAACCCAAACATACACACGGAGAACATGAAAACTCCACACAGAAAGACCAATGTTTGAACCTCCGCCTGACCTTCTTGCTGTGCTAACCACTGCAGCACCGAGCAGTCCTATTTATTAGGTTATTGTTTCATAACAACAAACACTTAACAGAAAAAGACTTGGACAAAATTGATATTCACTACTCTGAAAGGGGACTTAATGCCAGGTTTGTTTGTTTTTTAAGTATTTAAGATTTTATTTATAGCTTCATGTATGTTTACAAATTATTAATTAAGCTCTTCATCATAATTTTGTAACCTTTAATGTCATAGCTTGTAATAAAGTGCATTTTTTTTCTTTTTACAAATTGGAATCTGCTCACCCAACCACAGAGCTACTGTTTAGCAGATAAATAACCCCAACTGTCAACTGGAGAAATTATCAATGTAAGTTTCAAAAGTCAGAAAATGAGGACAGTGGACGTTGCCTTAGCAAGGTTGTTCTCGATTTATCCAAACAATGACAGAAAAAAACTCATTATTTGAAAACCAGCTTTGTGATTTTCATCACATCAAAGATTATGTTGGCATACTTCTATAAGCCATATAAGCAAAGCTGAAGTGTTAATAGCACGTTTCATACATTAGCAACACATTGTGCTTGACAAGGCTACCATTAAAATACATGCAACATGTTCCTACATGCATACAGACTAAATACTGCAACATGTTCCTACATGCATACAGACTAAATACTGCAACATGTTCCTACATGCATACAGACTAAACACTGCAACATGTTCCTACATGCATACAGACTAAATACTGCAACATGTTCCTACATGCATACAGACTAAATACTGCAACATGTTCCTACATGCATACAGACTAAACACTGCAACATGTTCCTACATGCATACAGACTAAATACTGCAACATGTTCCTACATGCATACAGACTAAATACTGCAACATGTTCCTACATGCATACAGACTAAATACTGCAACATGTTCCTACATGCATACAGACTAAATACTGCAACATGTTCCTACATGCATACAGACTAAACACTGCAACATGTTCCTACATGCATACAGACTAAACACTGCAACATGTTCCTACATGTATACAGACTAAATACTGCAACATGTTCCTACATGCATACAGACTAAACACTGCAACATGTTCCTACATGCATACAGACTAAACACTGCAACATGTTCCTACATGCATACAGACTAAATACATGCAACATGTTCCTACATGCATACAGACTAAACACTGCAACATGTTCCTACATGCATACAGACTAAACACTGCAACATGTTCCTACATGCATACAGACTAAATACTGCAACATGTTCCTACATGCATACAGACTAAACACTGCAACATGTTCCTACATGCATACAGACTAAATACTGCAACATGTTCCTACATGCATACAGACTAAATACTGCAACATGTTCCTACATGCATACAGACTAAACACTGCAACATGTTCCTACATGCATACAGACTAAACACTGCAACATGTTCCTACATGCATACAGACTAAACACTGCAACATGTTCCTACATGCATACAGACTAAACACTGTAACATGTTCCTACATGCATACAGACTAAACACTGTAACATGTTCCTACATGCATACAGACTAAACACTGTAACATGTTCCTACATGCATACAGACTAAATACTGCAACATGTTCTTACATCTTCCATACTGCTAAATCAGGCCTTTGCATGTGAAGCGTCTGCTAAATGACAGTAGAAAAAAGAGCAGCAATGTAAGAGGTGGGAATGTGAAGGCTGTGTAAACATCTTAATGCAGTGTAACTCGATGTTTCTTACCTCATTTAAACGGCCTTGTCAGACGGTGGTTTTTGTTTTGTTTTTTTCAGATTATGCGTTCAATCATTTAAAAAATACACTTAATGCCACATTATTCCAACTACGTTTCCGTGGAGCTTCTTGCATTTTTCCAACATAATATTGTCTTTGTCCAGACAAATGTCGGCAGAACCAGCCTTCTGGTACATCGCATCGTCACGTTTGAAAAAAAAAAGACCGATTCAGATACAGAGATAAGAAAATGTAAGACTCCATTTTCACGGGCTCAAAGATGCCTGTCCCGACAGACAGATGGGACTTAGCTGGGATTTCCTGTGCTCACCGGGAACTGGCGACAATATCCCTCTCTGGGATTTTCTACGGTAGCCCTGACGGTCACACTGCCACATTTCGCATAAAAAAAAGTGGAAAGAAAATAAAGCAAAATGACTGATCGATACACGTGAAAACCGCATTTATATATATATATATATATATATATATATATATATATATATATATATATATATATATATATATATATATATATATATATACACATAGATCTGGAAGAAGGAAATATTTTTATTAAATACTTTGTTCTTTCCATAGTTGAATGTGCTGACAACAAAATCACACAGAAATTATCAATGAAAAACAAACATATCAACCCATTGAGGTCTGGATTTGGAGTTCTACTCCAAATGAAAATGGAAAAACACACTACAGGCTGATCCAACTTTGATGTAATGTCCTTTAAACAAGTCAGAATGAGGCTCAGTAGTGTGTGTGGCCTCTGCGTGCCTGTATGACCTCCCTACAACACCTGGGCATGCTCCTGATGAGGCGGTGGATGTTCTCCTGAGGGATCTCCTCCCAGACCTGGACTAAAGCATCCGCCAACTCCTGGACAGTCGGTGGTGCAACTTGGCGTTGGTGGATGGAGCGAGACATGATGTCCCAGATGTGTTCAGCTGGATCCAGGTCTGGGGAACGGGCGGGCCGGTCCATAACATCAATGCCTTGGTGTTGCAGGAACTGCTGACACACTCCAGCCACATGAGGTCTAGCATTGTCTTGCATTAGGAGGAACCCAGGGCCAACCGCACCAGCATATGGTCCCACAAGGGGTCTGAGGATCTCATCTCGGTACCTAATGGCAGTCAGGCTACCTCTGGCGAGCACATGGAGGGCTGTGCGGCCCTCCAAAGAAATGCCCCCCCACACCATTACTGACCCACTGCCAAACCGGTCCTGCTGGAGGATGATATACTGTAGAGAAACCCGCCTTCATTCATGATTCAAAGTGTGATTATGATCAACGATGACGTTATCGTTACGTTGTTTTTTGGCATAGTTTCATAGCGTTAAAATGGACAATGTCCACAACTTGCACAACTAGAAATTAAACAACGCAATACGAACCGTTTTCAGTGTGATATTCTTTCACTATTCTAGAACCTTCTTGGAACATCATACAAAATGTATGAACACAGTTGGTGTAAATGAGTTTATTTGGACCAAGTACTTCAGTCACAAGCAGAAAAAACAGCTCTGTGAGAGTTCAGGTTATTGATACCAAAACAAACACTAGAAATGTTTGCTGCAACATGTCAGATATACCATGAATAAATGTTTTAACAACTCAAAACTGCATGAAAAGTAGGTGTGGTATTCTGCTGACAGATGAACTGTGGTGGCACATTTCCACACTGGTTCTGCCTGCTAGTCTCTGAAAAGCCAATCCACTCCGGAGGCTTCAGTGTGGATTTACACATTGAGGAAGCCTCCTGTGGGCCTTTACTATTCAACCATGTCTTCATTTTCTGAACAGCTAAAGGTCAGGGTGGTGACCTGGTGGTGACCTACCCGATCACCATTTCATCATAAGTATTCATTTAGAACTTGATGCGTATGACAGCATGGCTCCTGCACACCTTGATAATTAGCTGTGGGAAGTCAGTGTCAGACAGTTTCACAATGACACCACATATTTGTGGTTGAGGTTCTTATCAATAACATTTCTGTTTAAGTGTGAGGCGTGAATGATCAGTATCAGATTGCAAGTAAATTTCCTCCTCTTGGCCAAAGAATTAGCAAAGAGCAAAACATCACAAAATCTGCTTAGAACAAGTTTTATTCCACTTGACATTTCTGCCTGCTTTTATTGTTCATTAACAGATCTGGTCAAGTTTGTTTTAACTACCTGTGCACCTCTTTGCCCCCTTAGACCGGCCAGGTAGATCTGGGGTCTGGGTACGTTACTTCCACCATCTGTCTTGCTTTGAGATGCAGCATCTTTCGGCAGCCAGGTCTGTGTGGCGTTTTCCCGTCTCATGTGGCTCAGATCAGTCTGAGCTGAGTGTGTGACTTTGGTCCGAACATCAGCCTGAGGTTGTGGACATGATTGTTAAACTACAAACAGGACAGTTATAAGGTGACTTTGTTCAGTTTAGAAAGTCTGCTGAATGTAACCTAATCGGTCTCACCAATCTGAGAGCTTTCCGTCGAAGCTCCCACTCATTCCACTCGTATGATTTGTCAATGTTTGACTCCATCGGGTGGAGGACTGTTTGTGTGCCAATCTCACATTTGATCGTGGGCTTCATCACTAAAGTCTCCTCCTGCATCTATAAAACCACATATAAAAAATACATTTGGAACAAATAAAAGTTTTATTTTAAAAGATAAAATCTGTGAGTTACATCAAATATGTTCTGAAATTCTTGGCTAGTTGTACCAATGAAAGAAAGTAAATAATATTCTGGGGGTCCTAACCTTGGAGTGTGCACTCACACAGAAAAACTGCTGATGGAGTTGGAGAAGTTGAAGAAGTTCAGGAAAATGTTTAACTTTTCCTGCCACGTCTGCAGTAAAGTCATCTGGACAAGAGGCAAATTTCAAGGCAGCCTGCTTGGAGCTGAAAGCGTAGAGATTCTGCTTGTGTTTCAGGACTCCAATGCTTGGATTACCTACGGAAAGACAGTCATATAAAAACCTTCTTCACTTGTGAGCACCAGAAGGGTCTGCCCAACACAGAAATGTTCATTTGATCATTCTACCATTTTCAGTGTAGTTTTTATGACCAGATTAAAACATCCCTCCCCCCCAGACCTGAGGAAAAAGCAGAGAATATAGCACCCTGTGACCTATCACACGATGATAACACTGGATGAATGCCAGCTAAACTTCCTGATAAATTATTAGTGTAGGTACAGGGAAAATACTGGATTAACTTTGGCCCATAATGGGACCAAAAATCACAGTATTTTGAAAATTACAGAAACAATGTAAGAATTTTTTTTACAGCAAGAGTCAAAGCACTCTTTTCCTGATCTATGATCGCTTGCAGTGCTGCTGGCCAAAGGAAGGGTGGGCTGGCAACCCAAAAGGAAACAGAAACAGGAGAAGTTTAAAAGAAGTATTGCAGAATAAATGCAGATGGATGGTAATGTGTACACTAATGCTATCTATAAGTAAATTAATTTTCTTTTTGCTTCAAAGTTCTCAGAAACTTTAACTTGGTGTGTAGTAATAACATTTTTTGTAGAAAAGTATGTTCTTCTGTAATTGGAACTACAGAGTTGGAGATCTGAATATTTTCCTTTTCTACATATTGCATTAATGTTAGTTCCTCACTACTGTGTAGTCTAGTAAATATAACCTACTGTGTCACAAGTCATGACAAGACTCCTCCACTAAAAACAGCAAAATCCTGAGTTCCTCAGTGTGTAAGTGCCATTTACTCCACACACTGGGAGTTTTTTTTTCTTATTTGTTGAACCATTCACATGCTGTTGTAACAGAATTTCCCAAATGATCTTAAATGTGTCCTTCATCAAAGTGGAACTAGCTGTATATATATATACATATATATACATATATATATATATATATATATATATACACATATATATATATATATATATATATATATATATATACATATATATATATATATATACATATATATATATATATATACATATATATATATATAACATCGACTGGAAACACCTACATTTAAAAACCTCCCAGATATGGCTAAAAAGTTTTTACCTGGAAGTAGAAGGCCATCTCTCTTTACAAACATGTAAGCACAGAATCCATTATACTGTAGCGGCAACTCATTAAAACGGGATGTAGTTTCAGGCAGGAGCCACTCCTGCCTCTTCCACTCTGTTTGATCAATCTGTTCATCTAAAATACAGAACAGCAGCTCAAATTAGTTTAGCTTAGCAATGATAATGAATTAGATGAACGATACTGTAATGTACCTAATGAGTGACATCAGTCATACCTGAGGACTCTTCCTTCCTCTGTTCATCTGTCTTCACTTCAGCCGTCTCTAACAGGCTGTCCAGATATGTCTCAGAGAAAGTCTTTGCCTGAGAGTCGAGGAAATGTTGAAGACCGACTGTGATGTTTCCAAGGATTTTCAGCAGCTCAGCCTCATCCTGAACTCTGAACCACAACTTGGAAAGTAGCTTAAATAAAGGCTGAAAGAAAAATGGAGGGATGGGAAAGAGTAAGAATGCTGTAGATAAAGTTATAAAAAAGCAATAGTTTCCTTAGCCGTAGGAGTGAAGTGAGACTGTCAAAGTGAGTTTTATGTCAGTATGTGTAGTGTCAGAGAGCTTTCAGAAGACTGTCCACTCCACTTTGACTCCCAAACTGTGATGCAGCACACATTCTGTATGTAGTGCATCTAGCAGCGATACTAAAACTCAGGCTTTGAGAAATGTTTAGCTTGCTCTGTAAGTCATTCCACCACTGTGGCACAACAGAGGAAGAGTCTGGCTAGTGATTTAGCCCCATGTAGTGGTGGTAACGGTATCTTTCACTGGTGGAGCGCAGCTCTCGAGAGGGAGAGTAGCTCCTTCAGGAGTGAAGGAAAACAAGAACTGTTTGAGTTACTTTTTTGTAAGCCAGAAGCAAAGCTTTGAATTTGATGCAATGTGTGATTAGCAGCAGAGAGACATGAGCTCTTTTGGGCTGGTTGAAGACCAGACGTGCTGCTGCGTTCTGGATCATCTGCAGAGGTTTAACCGAGCTTTCAGGCAGACCTACCAGTAGGGAACTGCAGTAATCGATGCGCGAGATGACCAGAGCCTGAACCAAAAGCTAAGTCGTATGTTCTGTCAGATATGGTCTGATTCTCTTGATGTTGTAGAGAGCAAATCAACAAGTACGGGCAACATGGACCTTAAAGGTCAGCTGGGTCATCTCCCATGACTCCAACATTACAGGCAGCAGACATAGGCACAAGTGTGACAGAATAAAACTATTTGCAGTGGTATGGAAGGATTGACTGGACAGACAATCCCTCTGTTTTGGACAGATTGAGCCGAAGGTGGCGATCCTTCATCCATGTAGAGATATCAGCAAGGCAAGCTGATATTTTCAGTGAAATTGTCGTCTGGTGGGAAGGAAAGGAAAGATGAGTGTCATGTGAATAGCAGTAGTAGGAGAAGCTATGAGAGCTTATAGCTGCACCAAGTGAGGAGATGTATATTGAAAAGAGAAGAGGGCCGAGCACCGATCCCTGAGGCTCCCCTGTTTTCATGTGATCTGGACACTTCTCCTCACCAGGATACTCTGAAGGATCTTCCTGTGAGGTAGGACGTGGACCATGAGAGGAGAGGTCCAGAGATGCCGAGCTGGAGCAAGAATCTGGTTTGACAGTTTAAGAAGCAGTAGACAGGTCCGGTAGTATCAGGACTGAAGCCTGAGCAGTGGATCTGGTCCGGCAGTATCAGGACTGAAGCCTGAGCAGTGGATCTGGTCCAGCAGTATCAGGACTGAAGCCTGAGCAGTGGATCTGGTCCAGCAGTATCAGGACTGAAGCCTGAGCAGTGGATCTGGTCCGGCAGTATCAGGACTGAAGCCTGAGCAGTGGATCTGGTCCAGCAGGATCAGGACTGAAGCCTGACTACTGGATCTGGTCCAGCAGTATCAGGACTGAAGCCTGAGCAGTGGATCTGGTCCAGCAGGATCAGGACTGAAGCCTGACTACTGGATCTGGTCCAGCAGTATCAGGACTGAAGCCTGAGCAGTGGATCTGGTCCAGCAGGATCAGGACTGAAGCCTGACTACTGGATCTGGTCCAGCAGTATCAGGACTGAAGCCTGAGCAGTGGATCTGGTCCAGCAGGATCAGGACTGAAGCCTGACTACTGGATCTGGTCCAGCAGTATCAGGACTGAAGCCTGAGCAGTGGATCTGGTCCAGCAGGATCAGGACTGAAGCCTGACTACTGGATCTGGTCCAGCAGGATCAGGACTGAAGCCTGACTACTGGATCTGGTCCAGCAGTATCAGGACTGAAGCCTGAGCAGTGGATCTGGTCCAGCAGGATCAGGACTGAAGCCTGACTACTGGATCTGGTCCAGCAGTATCAGGACTGAAGCCTGAGCAGTGGATCTGGTCCAGCAGGATCAGGACTGAAGCCTGACTACTGGATCTGGTCCAGCAGTATCAGGACTGAAGCCTGAGCAGTGGATCTGGTCCAGCAAGATCAGGACTGAAGCCTGACTACTGGATCTGGTCCGGCAGTATCAGGACTGAAGCCTGAGCAGTGGATCTGGTCCAGCAAGATCAGGACTGAAGCCTGACTACTGGATCTGGTCTGGCAGTATCAGGACTGAAGCCTGAGCAGTGGATCTGGTCCAGCAAGATCAGGACTGAAGTCTGACTACTGGATCTGGTCCGGCAGTATCAGGACTGAAGCCTGAGCAGTGGATCTGGTCCGGCAGTATCAGGACCGAAGTCTGACCAGTGGATCTGGTCCAGCAGGATCAGGACTAAAGATTGACAAGTTGATCTGGTCCGGCAGGATCAGGACTGAAGTCTGACCAGTGGATCTGGTCCAGCAGGATCAGGACTAAAGACTGACAAGTTGATCTGGTCCGGCAGGATCAGGACTGAAGACTGACCAGTGGATCTGGCAAGCCATAAGGGGGACCAGTAACCGACAGGAGACCAGTTTCAGAGGAATAGTCCTGCCTGAAGCCAGACTGATGTGGATCTAACAGGTTTTTATCATGGAGGAACTGTGAGGCCTGACCAAAGACGACACGCTTTCGTAGTTTTGATAAGAACGGAACCAGTGAGACTGGCTGCTAGTTTTCAACTTGGGCTGGGTTGAGTGTGGGTTTTTTCAGCAGCAGGGTGACCCGAGCTTGCTTGAAGACAGAGGGAAAGACACCTGATTCGAGAGAGGAGTTTATAATATTGGTCACTGTGATGATTGTAGGTAGAATGCCTCTGCAGGATGTCCGTAGGGACTGGATCAAGAGGACAGATAGAGGGTTTTAAGTCTACTAGAAGTTTGACTTTGTCTTCATTTCAAGGGCGGAAAGAGTAGAGTGAGGCACCACTAGCTGGATGTGGTGGCTGAGTTTATCAGCTTCAGAGAGCTGATTACTGATAGTAGTAACCTTTTCAGTAAAAAAACGATGTGAACATTTCTGCAGTCAGCCCGGTGGGAGGCTGAGCAGGTGGTGGAAAGAGAAGAGTGTTAAATGCACTGTGGATCTGGTTCTGATAAAAGTCTATCTTGGCACCCGTGTGTGATGCCTTAGAACCTCAGTGGGCCATGGACTGGGAGGATTTGGTCTAACTGGTTCTGACAGCAGAGGATGGAGTTTGTCCAGAACAGAAGAGAGAAGCAGAGTGTTTCTCACTATTGGTCAGTAAGGAGAAGTCTGAGTGGGAAGGGAGAGTTGAGTAAACCTTGCTAAGACAACTGTGTAAGGCTGAGAGATTCCAGGTTTCTTCAGTAGGAAACCATTTTTGGAGCCTCTTGGGTGTCATGCAGTGAGTTTCATGTCAATGTAGTTCAGAGCTTTCACAAAGACTTAACTCCACTTTGACTCCCAAACTGTGATGTTGCATACAATTTGTATGTAGTGCATCTAGTAGCGATACTATAACCCCCTAAACTAAATATTCTGTTGTATTCCACAGTAATTTGAGCAGGAAGTGGTCTGAGAGGTGCAGTGCGGGGACTGACAGATCAGCTGTGCAGCAGTTTCTGGTCAGAACCAAATCAATGGTGAAGACTGAATTAGTTTGAGACTGAAAGAGTTGATGAGATCCAGAAAGTCATTTGCCTGTTTTGCCAATCTGCGTCTGCCATGATAATTTGCAGTGTGCCATCATCAGGTATGCCACAGAGTATCAGGTCCAGTTCAGAGATAATCATCTACATCCCCTTCTGGAGGCCGGTCCCTGACTGGAATGTATGCACTGGTGGGTGTAGAGACCTTTATTGCAAGAGACTGTGAAGCAATGAGCAGGTAGCCATGGTAGCGAGGTTAAAGCTCCACTTTTCAGACAGAAAAATGCCCTCATCACCTTGTTGAGCAGAGAGATGTTTGGGTGAATTCTGCATCAACAGAAAGGGAAGTTGGAGAAGCTGTGTTTTCTGGACAGATCCAGGTCTCAGTCAGGACTAGGACCTGAACGTCTGAGAGACATTCATCAATAAAATGATGAAGTTTGTTTTATTTACTGTGGACTGACAGTTCTATAGTCCGAAGGTAACAGCAGATGTGGGCGGGACAAGTTTTGTGGATTGCATTGTCTATGGGGGACACGTTTCAGTGTATCTCAGCATATTGGACAGGGATGAGTTTGTAGCACGTTGTGTATTAACCTAATATACGTTATACTTCTGTTCAAAAAGAAATAAGACGCATTTTTACCTGTAGAGTTAAAATAAATGGATACATTATCATTACAGTCTCTGCGCTAAGCTCATAAAGTTGTGCAGTATAGAATAAATATATTTATTCTATACTGTATAACTATATAAACAGTATAGAACATGAAAACACAAGTCTAAAATATTAGTAAATATGAGTATTTCACGAAAACCTTTTTCTCAGAAAAGAAGAAAACATGATAGTTGTCCACAGGCTCTGTGACTGACGAACTTACAGATACTACTGCAGTTGGGATAGCTGTCTTTGGTTTTACTTTCTCTCTGAGGAGCTTCAGCTGAGACAAGATTTCCGTCTGCAGACTTTCAATGTGTTTGGCACATAAACATGAATCCGTCTGGTGGTGAAGAAAAAAAATCACGGTGTTTACAGAGCATGAAAAAAGAGCAGTTCATTTTACAGTTGTTTACTACTGTTACCCCACCAGTAAGATTTTGAGGAACACTTCATGCTGCCTGATGTTGTAGAGAGCCTGTTTGAGCAGGACAATGGGCACATTGGGCTGTCCAGACTGGGAGTCAGGGTCTGTCAGCTTCTCCAGCACAGCAGTGTATTTCCAAGCCAAACTCTGAGTCACACTCAGCTCCTTTTTGATGCTTTCAATGGTGACTGGAAGCGCTTCGCTAAGAGCTGCTGGCACTGTCAAGGCAATTTATTAGAAGAACAAGTTATTGCCTATAAATGAAGAAAGCTGAAAATGTTTTCTTTCTTAATAATAATAATATTAATGCATTTTATTTAAAAGCACCTTTGAGGTCACGACAAGGACACTGTACAATAAAAACAGGCATTAAAACAGCAACAAAAGAACCAATAAAATACAACATAAAACCATGGGACAGAGTGGTGACTGGGAGTATGTAGTGTAGATTTTGTTCCAATGAGAAGAATTTCTGTTTTATACCTGTTTAATTACAGGAAGTTGGAGGTGAACCCGGATTTAATTTCAGAGAGGCAAGTAGTGAGGGAGGAGGGAGGAAGTGTGGAGTTTGGTTTGCTGGAGAGGTAGTGCTGGGTGTCCTCCGTGAAGCAGTAAAAATGGATGTTAAACTTACGGAAGATATTGCCAAGAGTAAGGAGTAGGATGATGAAGAGAAGCGGTGCCAGGACTGAACCCTGGGGCACACCTGATGTAATGGGTAATATTGGGAACTGAAGGACTTGAGATGGATGAACTGAGTGTTGCCTGAGAAATAAGAATGAAACCAGTGGAGTGGGGAGCGGGAAACGCTGATGGAAGTCTATTAAGGAGAATTGAGTGAGAAATCTTGTGAAAGGCCGCACTCAGATCAAGAAGGATGAGAATCGTGAAAAGACCAGAATCAGCAGCCATGAGGAGGTCCTTGGTGATTTTAATAAGAATTGTTTCTGTACTGTAAGGTGGAAACCAGACTGGAACGGCTCATACTGGGAGTTTTGGGCGTTGAGTTGAGTAGCAACTACTTTTTCAAGAATTTTGGAAATGAAGGGAAGATTAGAAATGGGATGGAGGTTATTATAATTAGTGGGATCTAAACCAAGATTTTTAATAATGGAGTAAAGGTTGCAGTTTTAAAGAGAATGGGAATGGTTCCAGTGGTTAGTGGGGAGTGAATGATGGCAGAGATCAGAGGGAGAAGAGAGAAAGTACAGGACTTAACTAAGACTGTAGGGAGGGGATTGAGACAGGTGGAAGACTTTTGCAAATGAGGTCTGAGATTTCTTGAATATTTGGTCAATAGAAACTGGAAACTGACTGACGGGAAGTGAAACATTCATATGAAGTAACACATGAGAAATCAGGATTAAGATTTTGGTGGACCTTGAGAATTTTCTCATTGAAAAACGACATGAGAGAGTCCCAGCTGTCAGGTGAGTACAGGTGGGAGTGGAGAGAGTCGGGGGGGGGGGGGGGGGGGGGGTTGGAAAATTTTCATTAACCTGTGAAAACAGCGTCTATGTGTTACCTTCATTTGAACAGACTATACCAGAAAAATAGTCTGCTTTGTTTTTGCAATGAAGTCCTTGTAATGCTGTAAATGGGAATGGTGCATTTCTTTATGGATGGCAGGCTAGTTCTCCTATAGAGACGTTCAAGCTGGCAATCTTTAGCTTTATATATAATATAAGCTTCACTGCTTTGTCAGTTATGGGTTGTGGGAAGCTGAAGTCTATCCCAGTAGTCATTGGGCGAGATGCAGGTTGCCAGTCCATCACAGAGAAGTTGGGTCTTCTTGAGGAAATTTCAGTTTCTCTCTGATACTTTGTTCTTACAGGTCTTTAAACATGTTCAGCCTTCTTATTCTTGTGCTCGACGTCCGAAAACATGAATGAATATTACACAGTACTGATAACCTATAAGCAGGCAAATCGTTTTAATGCCATTTAAAAGCTTTCACCCCCTTTAAAGCACTTTGAGACAAATGTACTTGATGTTAAGGGCAATAGGAATAAATTTATTTTCTGTGATTGCAGCAATCAGTCTTAAAGTAGGCTACCGCCTTGTCTTCAGTTTAAATCCTCATCCCAACAGCAGGAAGACTAGATCCAAAATTTCAACCCCTAACTACCTAAATTTATTTAGGATTATATTAATACAAAATAAATTTTAAAAACTTTTGGAAAAAAATAATTAAAAAAGGAAAGAATGTAATATAAAAAAAATCCCTCCCTGAGCCGTCACCTTATCGTGGTGGAGGGGTTTGTGCGTCCCGAAGATCCTAGCAGCTATGTTGTCTGGGGCTTTATGCCCTGGTAGGGTCACCCATGGCAAACAGGTGTCTAGGGGAGGGACCAGACCAAGTACGGCTCATCGACCTCTATGATGACCACAAATCTGGGCAGAAATGTTGCCTTGCCCGGACACGGTTTACCGGGACCCCCCTCTGGAGCCAAGCCTGGGGGTGGGGTACGAGAGCGAGCATCTAGTGGCCGGGCCTTCGCCCATGACGCCCGGTCAGGCTCAGCCCGAAAGGGTTACATGGGCCCCACCTCCCGTTGGCTCACCATCTGCAGGAGGAGCCGTAGGGGTCGGGTGCAATGTGAGCTGGGCGGCAGCTGGAGGGTGCTCCTTCTGGGGACTCCATTGTTCTGCTGGGGGACTTCAATGCTCAAGTGGGCAATGACAGTGAGACCTGGAGGGGAGTGATTGGGAGGCATGGTCCCCCCCCCCCCCCGAACCCAAATGGTGTTTTGTTATTGGACTTCTGTGCTCGTCATGGATTGTCCATAACGAACACCATGTTCCAACATAAGAGTGTCCATATGTACACCTGGCATCAGGATTCCCTGGGCTGCAGCTCGATGATAGATTTTGTAGTCGTATCATCGGACCTGCGGCCACATGCCTTGGACGCTCAGGTGAAGAGGGGAGCGGAGCTGTCAACTGATCACCACCTGGTGGTGAGTTGGCTCAGATGGTGGGGGAGGAAGCCGGTCAGATCTGGCAGGCTCAAACGTGTTGTGAGGGTCTGCTGGGAACGTCTGGCTGAGTCTCCCGTCAGAGCGAGCTTCAACTCCCACCTTCAGCAGAGCTTCAACCATGTCCCGAGTGAGGCGGGGGACATTGAGTCCGAATGGGCTGTGTTCCGTGCCTCTATTGCTGAGGCGGCCAGCCGGAACTGTGGCTGTAAGGTCGTTGGTGCCTGTCGTGGTGGTAATCACATCATTCGTTGGGATGACATCCCTCACTGCCGTCAAGCTGAAGGAGTCCTATCGGCCCTTCTTGGCCTGTGGGACTCTGGAGGCAGCTGATGGGTACCGACAGGCTAAGTTGCATGTGGCTTCGGCTGTCGCCAAGGCAAAAACTCGGGCATGGGAGGAGTTCAGCGAGCCCATGGAGAAAGACTTCCGGACGGCTTCGAGGCGATTCTGGTCCACCATCCGGCGGCTCGGGAGGGGGAAGCAGTGCTCCATCAACACTGTGTACAGTGGAGGTGGGGAGCTGCTGACCTCAACTCGGGACGTTGTCGGTCGGTGGAAGGAACAGTTCGAAGACCTCCTCAATCCTACCAACACGTCTTCCGATGAGGAAGCAGAGCTGGGGGACTCAGGGGTGGACTCTCCTATCTCTGGGGCTGAAGTCACTGAGGTGGTCAAAAAGTTCCTTGGTGGCAAGGCCCCGGGGTGCTCCAGGAGTATGGGGTACTGGACCCCCTTGTACGAGCTGTCCGGTCCCTGTACGACAGGTGTCAGAGCTTGGTCCGCATTGCCGGTAGTAAGTCGGATTCGTTTCCGGTGAGGGTTGGACTCCACCAAGGCTGCCCTTTATCACCGATTCTGTTCATAACTTATATGGACAGAATTTCTAGGCGCAGCCGAGGTGTTGAGGGGATCCGGCTTGGTGGCCTCAGGATTAGGTCCCTGCTTTTTGCAGATGACGTGGTCCTGTTGGCTTCATCTGGTCGTGATCTCCAGCTCTCACTTGAGCGATTCGCGGCCGAGTGTGAAGCGGCTGGGATGAGAATCAGCACCTCTGAATCTGAGACCATGGTCCTCAGCCGGAATAGGGTGGATTGCCCTCTCCGGGTCGGGAGTCAGGTCCTGCCTCAAGTGGAGGAGTTTAAATATCTCGGGGTCTTGTTCACGAGTGAGGGAAGGATGGAGCGTGAGATCGACAGACGGATCGGTGCAGCGTCTGCAGTAATCCGGACTCTGCGCCGGTCTGTCGTGGTGAAGAAGGAGCTGAGCCAGAAGGCGAAGCTCTCGATTTATCAGTCGATCTACGTTCCTACCCTCACCTATGGTCATGAGCTGTGGGTCGTGACCGAAAGAACAAGATCTCGTATTCAGGCGGCTGAAATGAGTTTCCTCCGCAGGGGAACTCATTTCCCTTAGAGATAGGGTGAGGACCTCGGTCATCCGCAAGCGGATCAGAGTAGAGCCGCTGCTCCTCCGCATCAAAAGGAACCAGTTGAGGTGGCTCGGGTATCTGGTCAGGATGCCTCCTGGACCTCCCTGGTGAGGTGTTCCAGGCACATCCCTCTGGGAGAATACCCCGGGGAAGACCCAGGACACGCTGGAGGGATTATATCTCTCGGCTGGCCAGGGAACGCCTCGGGATCCCCCCGCAGAGTTGGCAAATGTGGCTGGGGAGAGGGAAGTCTGGGCTTCCCTGCTTAGGCTGCTGCCCCCCGCGACCCGACCCCGGATAAGTGGCAGAAGATGAAGATGAACATGACCATAAAAAAATTAAATATTAAATAAATATATAAAATAGGTCTTGAGGAGAGTACTTAAGCTGTGGATGTTGAAGTCATCGCCTGCTTGCTTGTTAGCTTTGTTGAAGAGTCGGATCCCCGTCACAGTCAGCGTAAAATCTTCTAGTAGCTGTTTCTTCTCCTTCTTCAACAGCACAATGAAGGCCCCAAGTTCAGTCATGGGGAAGATACTCTGGAGAGCAGCTGGGATGAAAGGAATAAACATCAGCATCAAACTGCATGCTGTTGAGATTATTACCACAATTAAATGAAGTCTCTAAAGATAACAACAAATGAAGCCCAAATGAATGGATGAGCAAAGGTTTATTAGTGGGTCTAAGGCTGCTGAGTAGTAACTGAGGTCAAATATTCAAGCTTTTATTTAATTTTTAATGCTGATATGTCTTTTTTCCTCCAAACTTTCTTTCTTCTTATCACAACAGGAGAACAGATGTTACCTGAGGGGCCGCTCTTTTAGGAAAAAAGACCTGGCAAAGCTTGACGGAAACTTTAAAGCACTGAAGATTTTTTCTCTTTAAATACGGTTATGCAAAACATCAGTGAGCTGCAGTCACTGAACTGTAACTTTAGTAACCCAGACTAAGAAGAAGGTTGTGATACCTGTGGCTTCTTCCACAGTGTTTACATCTGTAGGAGAGCCCAAAGCAGATCGGAGCAGGATGTAGGTGGTGATTTTATGGTACAGAGCTTCCAGGTCATGTCTGGTTTTTATCCTGATATCTGTGATCTCTCGGCTCAGTGCACCCAGCTTGGACTCAATCACACGATGTAGTTCCTCAAAAAATCCACCTGTAAAAACATTAAAAAATCATGAGATAATAAGACAACTGTTCTCTTAAATAATCAACAAATGTCAAGCTCTGACAAATATGCATAATATGCATAGTGGCATTCTACCACTATTCCACACTTACTGAAAGTATAACAGATGCGTGTAACAGACTGGTTCATAAACACAGCATGTGGAGGACTGAACCTGCCATCTCTCAGCTCTTCCTCATCCAGCTGCTCACTTTAGTCTGCTCTAGTTCAGCTCGACATTACTCACCAGAATAAATAAGGAGGAATAATTAAGGAATAAATACACTTGAATAAATGAATAGAAGATGAAATTTCAGAATTGGAAACATTCAAGACGTAAATATGACTTTGATTAAAAGTGTCACTAAATTTAAAAAAAAAAAAAAAAAAAAGAATTAAAAAAAAAAAAAGTGTCACTAAATAAATAAATGAAAATGTCAGATGGGAAAAATATTCGAAAATTATTTGGGGATAGCAAAATGTGAAAGTAATAAAGAAATAAATACAGACATAATAACAGAGAGAAAATTCTGAAAATCACCAAATAAAAAGAAAGTTAAACTGAAAACAACATGAAAACGTACATCAATTGGGAGTATTAACACAAAGTTCAATTAAAATAGGTCAAAATAACAAAAGAAATTATATTTTCTGTCACATCTTAAAGGCTTCTCAATGGAAAAAATGTATTGAAATAATTTATTGGTATATTGATTTGTTTGTATAAACCTGTTTCGATGTTTGTGTATTTGCTTTTTTATTTTGGCAGGTTCAGTCTCCATGACAGCCATGATGGCACAAAAACAGATGCAGACTAATAACAAGAGCAACAAGAGTAGAAAAAATTGTGAGTCTGAGCATAGCAACCTATATGACAGAGTTAGATATTAAACATTATTTAAAAAATAATTATTTAAAAAAACATTGTTTAAAAAATAACGTTTAATATCATCACATGATGAACACATGGTATCTGTTCAAAGCTGCTTTCAGAAAGCTCAGTGTAGTCTGCTAATAGCAGGACGGCACCAGGCAGACACCAACATGATATCTCACTGGTTGTAAAAACTCCAAGTTTTTTATAATTCACTTACGTCGAGAAGGATAAGTCATGTCAAAATACACTTGCATCTTCATTGTATCCAGTGATGGGCTGCACTTTTCCATGAGCTTACCCAGACAGAGCTGTAAGATAATTATATCAAAACTCATCACACTGAACTCCACACTTTAGTCTCACACACACACTCACACACACACACACACACACACACACACACACACACACACACACACACACACACACACACACACACACACACACACACACACACCTGTCTGTGTACTGCACTTTAGAAAAGACTAAAATAACTAACCTGTTTAAGTCTTTGGACATCTTGATTGGTCAGCGTGCAGTCAACATTTCCCCGCCCCAACAGCAAAGCTTTCACCTGAAGAGGAACAAACAGGAAGACAGACATGAAGAACTGACAAGAAAATAAGAAATCAGTCATAAATAACTAAACTTTTAGGCCTTTATATGTTGCTGAGCTAATTCTGTTAAAACAAAGCCATCATGACCCAAAATCATCTTTAACCCTCTACGGCAGTGGTACGTCCTACGACGACAACAATCCAACAGGCTTTTCCATGTATTCCTGCTTCAACACACCTGAATCAAATGGATCTAAGGAATAAATTAAATGGACCCAACAGCCTATCGGGTTCTGCACAATGAATTTGCATGTGTTGAAGCAGGGATACATGGAAAACCTGCTGGACTGTGGACCTCGTAGGACCCCTGCTTGATGTCATGATGCTGCCCTCAGGCAATAAATCACATAGTTGGTGCTCAAACTATAACATTTTTTAGACTTATTTTGTTGTTTACCTGTATATTAATAACCTTAATGGTTTGTTTGTTGCCACAGGGCAACACTGTGCAGCTGGGGCAGTTTTGTTCAGACAATATTCTAGCCAATAAGCATTTTGCAAAATAATAATCTAAGTGGTTTTTTTAACTTTACCAATGACAAACACTTGCAGAAGGTTGACTCAAAAATATATTCTAAGGTGAAGGTTCATTATCGAGTAGTTAGGCAGAGAATATACTTTTGATTATGCGTCTGCATTTTTAAAGCATTGTATGTGAATGCTCACAGAAACTAGTGCCGTTTTCACAACATTATGAGTAACCAGTAGGTGGGGTGTGGGATTACAATTGGATGTTAGGTCACAGGGTTGTTCGGCTTTAGGGCCCTTAAGTCCCAATTCAGTACCACTTCTGTTGTTTCTTTCTGACATGATTGAAAATTAAACAAACACTAACTTCCTCCTGTTTATGTAGTGATTCTGCCCTCTAAGACTCAGCCAGGAACTATGCCTTTGTTAATGACAGAAGTTAACAGACTCTAACAGAAAAAGTCTTATCACGAGAGCCAAAAGGCTCCCAACCATCCTCACCTCCAACCATCCAAGCAGGTAAAAAAGAGCGAGCCGTGCTTGTGCAATCATTTGCACGTTTGTCAGTATTTGTGTTTCCGTCATTTGTTGTTTTTCAGTGTTTTGTCGAATCTTCATTTGGCAGTTTCTTCCTGCATCCACAGCATTGCTGGGGAATAAACCCCCTCTGATCCACGTGAGGTTGTGTTGGACCAGTTTTACAGTTCTCTCCTGCTGGCGACATTACGTTGGACCAGTTTTACAGTTCTCTCCTGCTGGTGAGGTTGTGTTGGACCAGTTTTACAGTTCTCTCCTGCTGGTGAGGTTGTGTTGGACCAGTTTTACAGTTCTCTCCTGCTGGCGACATTACGTTGGACCAGTTTTACAGTTCTCTCCTGCTGGTGAGGTTGTGTTGGACCAGTTTTACAGTTCTCTCCTGCTGGCGACATTACGTTGGACCAGTTTTACAGTGCTCTCCTGCTGGTGAGGTTGTGTTGGACCAGTTTTACAGTTCTCTCCTGCTGGCGACATTACGTTGGACCAGTTTTACAGTTCTCTCCTGCTGGTGAGGTTGTGTTGGACCAGTTTTACAGTTCTCTCCTGCTGGTGAGGTTGTGTTGGACCAGTTTTACAGTTCTCTCCTGCTGGCGACATTACGTTGGACCAGTTTTACAGTTCTCTCCTGCTGGTGAGGTTGTGTTGGACCAGTTTTACAGTGCTCTCCTGCTGGTGAGGTTGTGTTGGACCAGTTTTACAGTTCTCTCCTGCTGGCGACATTACGTTGGACCAGTTTTACAGTTCTCTCCTGCTGGTGAGGTTGTGTTGGACCAGTTTTACAGTTCTCTCCTGCTGGCGACATTACGTTGGACCAGTTTTACAGTTCTCTCCTGCTGGTGAGGTTGTGTTGGACCAGTTTTACAGTTCTCTCCTGCTGGCGACATTACGTTGGACCAGTTTTACAGTTCTCTCCTGCTGGTGAGGTTGTGTTGGACCAGTTTTACAGTTCTCTCCTGCTGGTGAGGTTTGGATTCTTCAGTTTCTGCAACAGAACCGATCCGTCTGTGTTTGGTACAACAAACTTCCGGCGGTTAAAAGCGCATCATGTCAATGCGCGAGAAGAGGCTCACATGACCGGTGTAGAATGGTCGGGGTGCCACATTTAATTAGCTATTTTAACCCATCAAGAACCACCAAGCCTCCACAAAATGCAGATTTTTCTCTGATCCTAAAGAAATAAAGGCATTTAGAGGGTGAAAGCTAAACTACTGCGCCTTGCTAACACGGAGCCGTTAGTGAGCTAACATTGGTTAACATTAGTTTAGGTTAACAGGTTAGCTGCTGCTCGTCACTTACCAGAAACATCACCAGCGGCTCTGAAACCGGCTGTCCGCTCTGTTCACACTCCTGCACTATTCCACGAGCCATGTTTTTAATCATGCTTTCTTCTCCAGCTTGAGCCATGACAACACGTGCAAGAGGCTGATAGACATGGTTACCCTGGCAACCGGCTAACAGTAACGATGGTTACCCTGGCAACCGGCTAACAGAAAGGCGTGTGTTGCAGCATCATCCACTACGGGGCAATGTTACACTCTGCTGCTGAAACCAGGAAATTAAAAAACTTGTTAGAAGTTAGGAATAAAATTGGAATTATTCAGATATATGAGAACTATATAGAAGCATTCATGTTACGAAATACATTATATATATTGAATAATTGCATTTCTAATTATAATTGAATTTCCCTTCGGGGATTAAAGCATTTTTCATTTCATATATTCAATATGCATTAAATACTTAGACCAAGTAAAGTTTTAACATACCAAGCTGCTTCTTTTATTCCAAATTAATTATCACATTTTATAATGTGGTCCACCAATGTTGGAACAGTATGTATCATATTTGCATCATGCTGCCAATCCTTAAAGATGTTAAACATTGGAACAAAGTAGTTCATAACTAAAATTTTTTTTTTTTTTTTTTTAAAGTCATCTGAACTGAATTCCTAAACTCACAAAAACTAGTTCTTCCTTTTCCAAACAATACGGTGGAAGAGAGGTTCAGCACTGCAAAGCATCTGAAGAATTCACTAGTTGAAAGGATGGACAAAGACTTAAATCTGCAGTATTACATACACTGTTCCTTTTTCCAGATATCCATCCCTGGATTCATGAGAAAAGAAAATATTCCATCAGCCTGACTGAAAATATTTCAAGTGCAATATTTGGAGGCTTGAACAGACCACAGCTCATCTGCTAGCCTAACATGTGGTTTTTAATCACCACATACTGAGGAACCTTTAGAGCACACGGTCACTACGCACATACATGTCTTTAGGCAACAAAGGAATTCTATTAAACCAGAAACCTCTAGGTAGCAAATGGCCATTTAGTTTTTAGGTTTACAGCCTGGCACAAACACTGAAGACTACTGACATTATGTGCCACACCAGATTCCAGATGCAAATGATGCAGATTTTTATGATTTTTCACATCTGAAAATCCACAAACCACGTCATAAAAAAACGTCAAACATGAGGGGAAGAATATAAATGTTTACTATATTTATTTAAAAAAAATTCTAGATCAATAACGTGAGCAAATGATTGCAAAAGTTAGTTCAGTCTGTCAGAATTCATTTCAAAAGGAAAAAGACTGCAGTTTCTTCATCACATTTCATGGTAATTCTCACAAAGAGCAGAGCTTTAGGTGACATGACAACGCCGTGCTTTCAGGAAGGCATTTTAGAAAACATGCAAAAGGATGAAATCATATTGCAAATCATATCACATCATATACAGGAGGGGAGAAAAGAGGGTGGGGGTGAAGACAGGTTTCACAGCCTTTTCAGGATTAATGGGAGTACAATGATTTGGCACCACTGGAAAAGCCCGTCTAACCATGGACCTGCACAGTGAGCTACATGCAAAATATACATTTCCCACTTCAAATTTTTACAAATACAACAGGTCTCTTTAAATAAATGTAAGGATAAAACACAGCAAAAGTTAAAATAAAACAAAAAAGCCACGTGTGCAGCAGCAACCAAAAGACCAAAACACCTGCACACCATCATGAACCAGCTGAACATAAACCTCAGGTAAGCTCCAGAGCTCTGGCTAGGAATCTGCACCAACTTCACTCCCTGCACCTTTCTGCTCTCCTGCAAGATGTGTTCTGAGTTAAGATGGATTTAAGCTTTTGTCCTGAAGGATTATTTCAGCACAACTTTAAATTAGAGAAAAAGCAAACCGTTCTAACATTTCACAAGGAAATTTTCATTTAAAAGAAAAGATGTACCATATCTGCAGTCATACCCACTGAACAAAATCATTCTAATTTAGTTTGATTATATAAATAAATAAAGAGACTGAAGCCAGCAAACTTCATTTACTTCATGTCCCTCTAATGGCAAACTTTGATCAAAGACCAGCTTTAATTCTAGTTCCTGAAGCAAGTTGCTCATTTAAGTTTCAACTCTGAGACAGATTCAGTTACAGAATGAGAAAATAAAAGATTCTGCAGGGACAAGAACAGAAATTCATGACAAACAGCGAGCAGCCATGGACAAAAGTCAGCTTCATGTCTCAAATACATAAAACTGCTGGCAGAAAGATCTCTGCAGATCCTTGCCAGAAGACTGACTTCATAGAAAAACACTTAGAAAGACACAAATATTTCAGACTCGGGGCAATCCTTGCAACTGGAAAAGTTCTGTACATTTACAGACAGTTATATACATTTATACACACATTTATATTAGGCGAAATAACCTGCACACCATCAAACAGTCCTCTCAGAAGCACTTTCTGAAGACTATCTGAGGTCCATATTCCTCGTATTCTTCATGACTGATCCATGCAGAGTTGAAGGTGGGCAAGCTGGCAAGCACTGCTCCTCCACTCCACACTAAAAAGTCTCTGTCTTTGGGGCTGGTGACGCGAACGTTCACCCCGACATCTGCAGAGACCAGGCTTTTAATTTCAGCCTGGAGCCGCTCAGGTAGGCCAGGCAGCATCGTGTTCCCACCTACAGTCAGAGCAGAGAATACAATGAAACAGGACCAAGTTAATCTAAAGCACCAGGTGTTGTTAGCGGGTCTCTGCAGGAAGATAAACCTGGAAAAAAATAGAACATTTCTCTGCAACTAGAGTGTAAACCATCTTGGAATCAAAACAGGATTAAAAGTAAGACATGATAAAGAAGCCAACTTTATTTTAAGAAAGTACTTTTCAACAATAACTGCTGGACATAAAAATTATTTGAATTTTAAAGCATTAAGCAACAAAACAAAACAGAAATAAAACCATTAAAGAAAAAAAAAAAAAAAGCAAACTCATACTGGGTAAAAAGCCAATGAAAAGAGGAGGGTCTTAAGAAAAATACTTTCCCAGAGGAAAATATGAACTGAAATGACGATCAAGCAAGCCTCAGTGAGTGCAGTAATGTGTGTGTGAGGTGAGTGTGTTAAGTGGGATAACAGCAATGTTCAAGACAGTTTAGATTTGGAATAATTTCTTTTTTAATAAAATAGTTTTCTGATGAATATGTTGGTTTGACTTATAAATCACCTTTTGGCATCACCGTAGAAAATCTCAGAGCTTTAGAAGCATTATAGAACAGTGTTGTCCAGATAAACCCATTCACGGTCAGGGTGTCACATTTAATGAGCCATTAGCCCATCAGGGACCACCAGGCCCCTGCAAGATGCTGACATGTTTATCCTAAAAGCATAAAGCTGTCCTTTCGAGGGCGAAAGCTAAACTGCTGCGCCTAGCTAACGCAAAGCTGTGAGTTATCCAACTGATAAACGGTTAGCTAACAGTTTAAGCCAGTGGTTCCCAAAGTTGGGAGCAGCAGCAAGGCTTCATAAAACTTGTGGTGGTACATTTACAAATTTGTCCAGACCCAAATTTCCAAGAGAGACTTCAAATACTAAAGAAGAAAATATGATGAAGCCTATCTGCTCCTGCTTGGACAGGTAATGGTCAAGTAATCGTAATCTATGATGCGTAATAAAGAGACCCCACTGTGTGTTGTACATATCTAAAAAAAACTTATATTAGGAAGTATGAAGCCAAACAAGTTCCACCACCACTTGAGAACTTTTCATCCAGAACACAAAGAAAAGACTGCTGGGTACTTCAGAAATAAACCATCCAACTGTTGTATAAAGCAGTTTTACTCAAGCTGGATCATCTCACTGAACACTCGGCTCAACAGAAGATTGCAGAAATTCCTGGTTTGAAACGTTTCTCACCAGCAGGAGAATAAATCGTAACATTGACCAAGATTCAACTATAGTTAACTAATGATGCATTTCTTAGTATGCTTCTTTGGTTTGTGTGACAGGCTTGTCTTTACTGTCGTTGATGAAAAGGTGCTCCTGCAGACAAAGTTTGGGAAACACTGGTAGGCTAACAGGTTAGCATCACCAGCGGCTCTGAAACCGACTGTCCGCGCTGTTCACACTCCTGCATTATTCCACAAGTCATGATTTTAATCACACTTTCGTCTCCAGCTTGAGACATGACCAGACATGTGAGAGGCTGATAGTGAAAATACTGACTAGCTGCAGGTGTCCAGCGATAACCGGTTACCAGGGTAACCATATTGTCACCCCACAGTAAGGGGTGTGTTATAGTATCAGCCACTAGGGGGCAATGTTAAGCTCTCCTGCTGAAACCAGGAAATGACATTTAAAATCAAAGCTGGGGTAGGTAATCTTGCTCAGACTTAATTTTTTTTTTAATTCTGGGTGAAGTGGTTCCTCATCCTGATAGTCTCTACATTCTGTAATCATGATCAATAAGAAATATAGTTTACTGAAAATCTGTAAAAATCCAAATGTTCTGGCTGAATTGAAGTTGTTCATTTCTTATATTTCGTAAGCTTCTTCAGGGCTGAGAAAATGCAGGAAGGACTTCCCGACCCGGTTTATTTGCCTCCTCCGAGGCAAACAGCCGAGAAAGAAAATCGTTTGTGGAAAAAGCTGCGAACTCTAAAAACACTCAAAGCAAACCTCGCCACACCATTTAAAAAAAGATTTCTGGATACAAACGGTGATCCGGGTCACCACCAAAATTAAACCCGTTCTTCCTTTTTCACATTTCCAACAACTCCTGAAAATTTAATTAAAATCAGTCCATAACCTTTTGAGTTATCTTGAACACAAACAGATAAACACCTGTAAAAACATAACCTCCTTTATAAAGGAAAAAAGCCTGGGATCACACAAAACCAGAGGTCCAGCTGGGGCAGGTCATGTTGTGGAGCTAGCAAGATGTGAAAGTGGCGCCCTGTTTTGGCTCCACCCCTCTGGTTTTGATCCTTGCATGATCCAAGGTTTTGTTTTTTGTTTTGTTTTGTTTTTTTGTTTTTTTTTAAAGAAATGCTCCATTTGGGTCGGAACGTTTGGATTGGTCAGAGTTTTTACAGATTTACAGAAAACTGAGGGGTCTAACTATATTTCTTATTGTTCATGATTACAGAATGTATAGACTACTATCAGGACGAGGAACCGCTTCACCCAGAGGAACACTAACAGGTGAATCTGTGCACCACAAATGCAACATGGAACTATGTAAACACCGTCGGCCTGAACGATGACGGATGCTTTAGCTCTGGCTACAATCAGCTGATTCACGTGACTGACCCTCAAAAAAAAAAAAATCATACAATTATGCCAATAACTCATTTACAGAGCTGTTAACTGCACAAGCAAATACTCTGGCACGCAGGATTGTTATGAGTACTGATGATGTGAAAATAACCTTTTTAGAGCGTACTGTACTGCTGTATATACGCCTCATTTATGGTTTGACTAAAGCTCAAAAAAGCGTCACGCAGCATTTTATGATGCATTTACATTAGTTTTCATTTCCATGATGGACGAGTGTAAATAATGTACCTACATGCTGCATTGAAGAATTTTATGTGTAAATTCATGTTAGTTTCTGAGTCTGCTAATCCTATCGTCTTAACGCTTCAGACTGCCATAACATGACAAGGTATGGGTTTTGTCTTGTTCTGTTTCTTACGGATGTTGTCAGAACCTTTTTTGGTTTAATTGCAGATATGGACGGATGTGTCCGGAATGAAAATGAAGTGAAATAAACTTTTGTTTTCTCAACTGTGTTTAGTGGTCACAGAAATGGATTTAGTGAGCTTTTAGCTGACATTTTGTACGTTCAGTGGATCCCACATGTCTACATGTACATGACAGACTTGACATTACACCCGGTGAAATCAGCGTTAAAGACAAATAACACACCAGATAGGACGATGTTTTCAAGGAAGCAGCGCCGCAGATCAATGTCCGAGCTGAGGATTGACTTGAAGATGCTCTCGTGCATCCCGTGATGGTCACGCCCAATGAGGTGGGGTTTAAACAGGATTTCAGGAGCCCTGCAGGACAAACCATAAGCAGGAACGAGTCATGACGGCCAGGCAGACGCTGGAAAGAACAAGTTGGAGCCACAATTTCAACATTTGTTGATTAAGACCAAAGCAGCTCGTTTCCCACAGTACTACTGTCCAGTTTGCTCTGTCATGTGTTGCAGGACTAACACCATACACATCAGCTGTTTGAGCTACAATCCAACCGTTGCCATGCCAACATTGGTCATATCAGTATTTTAGATTCTCAGACACCACAGTTCCTCCTGGAGAAAAACTGGTGAGAAGTGATGGACTAACATCCAGCAGTGAGCGTTACCTGAACCTCTCTGTGCCAAGCGTGACCGTCTGTCCATCTGGCATGCTGTAATGCATCTCTCTGCAGGACGACTCCTGACTCAGCGCAGCTTCGTAGTTCAGAGCAACGCAGCAGCACTTCTCTTTCATCTCCCTCACTATCTCCTCCTCTGCCGTGGTGCGCATGCACACACCCTGTTCTTGCAGGAGCTTTAAACACAGAACAAAATATTTAAGCAATTAACTATCGCAGTTGACCTGACATGCATGTGTGTGCACGGCGGGAGGAAGCCGGAGAACACACACACACACGCACGCACGCACGCACGCACGCAGGACATGCAAACTCCACACAGAAAGGCCGCTGTTCAAACCTCTCCCTCAGCCAAGGCTCGAAGCAGTGACCTTACTGCGAGGCCGCAGTGCTAACCACGGTGCTGCATGTCAGATGGTCCATTTCTATTTGGTGGCAGCAACACATCTCTATAAAGTTGAAACAGGGAAAAGTGGACTGGACAAGTTGACTGGATTAACTGGCACCAGCTCAGTAAGACTGGGTATGAAATGAGCAGAGTCTCCCGGGTGTAAAGATGGGCAGACGTTCACAAACTTGAGACAAACTGGGTCTAAAAAAAATGTAGAAGTTCAGAAAAAAATGTTCAACATGAAACTGAGAATACTTTGAATCTTTTTTTTATTTTACACTGTAGATGATGGGATCTTCAAGGTCGGGAATCTCTGTGCAAAGGCAAGATTTCATGGACTCAGGAAGACTCCAGAAATCCCAGTTCAGGCTGAAATCCACACCTGCAGCTTAAAGCTCCATCATATGTGAAGAGGATCCAGAAACACGCCGTCTTCTCTGGACCAAAGCTCATTTAAAATGTCCTGGCGAAGTGAAAACGTGGACTTTAGAGCAGCTGGAAACCTTCGTCAGACCAGAATGGGACAACAATCCTCTCCTAAAACTCCAGCAACTGGTGTCCTGACTTCCCAGGTGTTTACAGGTCGATGCTGCACATCAAACATCCTGGAACTGGTCGTCAGATGTGTTGCCGCCATCAGATTTAAAATGGATTCCAAGTTTTTAACGCAGCCTCAGACTGACTGTTTCACTTTGTAGGAGCAACAGCAGATGCAACGCAAACCTTTTTAAGCTGCATTGTGACGTCGACACCAGCTAGCGGGAAGCGTTGCACTGCATGAGGTAGACAGTACCCCTCAAACACCGGCACACTGTGGCTTACACCATCTCCAGAGTCAAACACCACACCTTACACAAGAAGAAAAGTCACTTTTTAAACATCTCAAATTTCAGCATGCAGCAAAAAATCTGATCAAGTCTTCATACAAAGTTAAAAGTTATCCATCCAAAAGAAGAATTACCAGTGGTTCTGCCTGCTGCATAGAGCGCCAGCACTGCCTGCATGGCCACATAGGTCAGAGGAACGTTGAAACACTCAAACATCATCTCCACCATGCGCTGCCGGTTCTCCAGGGGGTTCATGGCTGCCTCAGTCAGCAAAACAGGGTGGTCCTCCGGGTCTACAGACAGCTGCTGGAACGTGTGACGCCAGATCTGAATGAAAACATCAGTCCATCACTCAAAAACCAACACTTTCCTGCGCCACAGCTTTCTCCTTACTGCTTTCCAAGCAAAGGAAAACTGTTGGGATGAAATTCTCAACCTTCAATGCGATCTCATGACAAGCTGCTCAGTCTGGATTAGCTAGGAATTAAAATTAGATTCATCATCCAGGAACTGAAACTAATCAATTCATTCTTCACACACAAAGCAGGGTTCAACTTCCAGTTATTTCACACTTTGAGACTTTAACAGAAATAAAAATCAACATTTTGGCCATTTTAAAGCTGGTGACATTACTTTGCCAATAATGCAATCGTACCCATTTCTGTTGAGCAAACGGCACAAAAACTGCAAGAACATCTGAGAAATGCAGTCTAATGTATTATTACATTATATTAACATGTTATGAAATTACTGGGCCACTGCGGTCCCAACATGACCGAAATCCTACACGGGGAATCGGGCGTGCAAACGATGCAGCTTCATTCCCAACATACTCCCACACTTTTTTACAGAATTAATAAGGGAAATGGAAGGAATGTTACATTTTTACAGGCTAAACATGTCATGTTACTGATTAGAGGTCAGTTTAATAGAATATGCTGAACCGTAGAATAACTAAATATTTGCAGGTTTGAGGTCATTTTTCTTTTCCTCTTCAAACATCACTGCCTGCCTGACAGCAAGGAAGATGTCCGACTGTATTCCTGCCTTCTGGTCTGTTCCGGCAGCCAAACACGCCTGTGGCTGGAAACTGAATGAACATATCACATGTTGTTCCTCATACTTCAGGTCTTTTGTTAATACCATTTATCTAATGTTGTATATTTAATGCAGAAAAACTTTAAAAAGCAGAAATGAGAAAGATTAAAATGTAATCAACTGGAACGGCTCATGTCTTTGCAAAATACACATTTCTTCCAGTTTGAAAAGGCATCGGCTCTCAGCCTCCGAGTCTCAGATGAGTTTTCTCCTGTTGTGTAGATCTTTTACTTTCACGTTTAACCATTTCCTGGTAACGACCTTCTTCCTGGCAAGTTATGTGGAAGAGATGCCTGTCCTCTCTGGATCCCGGACAAGAGTCTGGACCTGATTATTGTAGATCCAGTGCAGCGGTCCGACAACGCCGTCCCAGAGAAGTTTATTTGACTTGTGACAAGAAAACTGGCCGTCAACATGTTCACACCGTCTGCTGTGCTGCCATCAGGCTCTAGTTTGCAATAATTCAGCTATAAATGTTCATTTTTGCCCCGCACTAATCATTACATCATCAGCTGCAATTATTACATTTTCAAAGGATTTTATTTATGTTAGGGGAAAACAAATTAACTGCATATTCATTTTTTACATTAGCTTTATTAAAAATAGCCAGAATTGCATTATTGGCTTCCAGGTACAATAAGAAGGCCAAGACGACAAGATTTACCTTTTCCATTTCGTCCCAGTTCCGAATGATACCATTCTTTATGGGATGCTTTAGAGCCAAAACCCCTCTCATGTTCTGCGCATCGTGGCCAATGTAGGTCTCCTTCTGCAGGTTACCGTTCATTATTTCCTGCTCAGAAAAAAAAAAAAGATTTTTTTTTACCAATATCCAGAAGCTTCCCCATCAGATAAGAGTCATTCCACTATGTTGGGATGAATTTTCCACAGGCTCCAGCTGTCTTTGCCGGGACAAGTGTTAAAGTGACTTGCTGTTGAGCTTCAGGTGTTGTGGCTGTGCAGAGCTGAGCTGCAGAACTCCGACGACAAAAGCACTTCAGGCTCTCACATACAGATCTCATGATGGACACGATGCTTTTATTTACTGCCCAGATGCCCCATCTGGTCCCAGAGAGCTACAGTCTGCAAACATTCATGACATCAGAAAACCATAACTATGCTTACCTCATACTTCGGCATTCCAATTATTGTTGGGAATATAATATTTGGGTATTCCTGATCAGCAAATCCTGCCTTCATCAAACCAGATCCTGTATCTAGTATTATAGGAGTGTTGAAATTTGCCATCTGCAAACAAAAAGGCAACAAAAGAAAGGATTTAATTGAATATAAAGCAGGGAGTACGACACTCATCAAAACGGTTCAGCTTGAGCAATAATCTGCTTCAAGCTGGTTTTAAATCTGTTGTGTTCTACAGTTCTTCAAATACATTTTATGTACTTAAAAACCATCAAGACTGTAGAATACAAGACATTTAAAAGAAACATTCACATACATTTTATTTACACCTACGGGCCCACCACCCACTGGGGGGGATCATGGGGGTTAGGTGAAATGGGGGTTGGGTGGTGGTCCAGTTTTGCAGAAACCAGCGCTGGCGATGGAGGATGTCACCTTTCCCAGCTAATGTCTGAGATTGAGAGGTTCTGGCTGGATTAGCTGGACCATCGAGGAGGACTGGGTCTCCCATTCTGGAGCTGCAGCTAGCTGAGGGGCACCAAGCAGGTGCTGGTATACTTGTTGCCCCCTGGCTTGGCGCCGGTACATTGGGGGTTTACCCAGGTGGATTCGACTGGTCTTGACTGCTGTGTATGGCCATGCACCACACAACAGTTAAATGCACCTTCCCCTTTGGGGAGCAACTCTTCCATGAACTACTGTGTTCTGCTGGGCTTCAATGCTCACAAGGGCAATGACAAACTTTGGGAGATTGGGAGTAAAGGCCTCCTTGATCTGAACCAGAGTGGCGTTCAGTTATTGAACGCCACAAATACAAAATACTGCTGGGCTTCAATGCTCACAAGGGCAATGACAAACTTTGGGAGATTGGGAGTAAAGGCCTCCTTGATCTGAACCAGAGTGGCGTTCAGTTATTGAACGCCACAAATACAAAATACTGAAGAAATTAACTGCGAGGCAGTGCTAACCACGGTGCTGCATGTCAGATGGTCCATTTCTATTTGGTGGCAGCAACACATCTCTATAAAGTTGAAACAGGGAAAAGTGGACTGGACAAGTTGACTGGATTAACTGGCACCAGCTCAGTAAGACTGGGTATGAAATGAGCAGAGTCTCCCGGGTGTAAAGATGGGCAGACGTTCACAAACTTGAGACAAACTGGGTCTAAAAAAAGTTCAGAAAAAAATGTTCAACATGAAACTGAGAATACTTTGAATCTTTTTTTTATTTTACACTGTAGATGATGGGATCTTCAAGGTCGGGAATCTCTGTGCAAAGGCAAGATTTCATGGACTCAGGAAGACTCCAGAAATCCCAGTTCAGGCTGAAATCCACACATGCAGCTTAAAGCTCCATCATATGTGAAGAGGATCCAGAAACACGCCGTCTTCTCTGGACCAAAGCTCATTTAAAATGTCCTGGCGAAGTGAGAACGTGGACTTTAGAGCAGCTGGAAACCTTCGTCAGACCAGAATGGGACAACAATCTTCTCCTAAAACTCCAGCAACTGGTGTCCTGACTTCCCAGGTGTTTACAGGTCGATGCTGCACATCAAACATCCTGGAACTGGTCGTCAGATGTGTTGCCGCCATCAGATTTAAAATGGATTCCAAGTTTTTAACGCAGCCTCAGACTGACTGTTTCACTTTGTAGGAGCAACAGCAGATGCAGTTATTCAGTTCAGTTCAGTTATTGTAGTTCTGAGCTCATCATGGGCCATCTGTGACTAACCGCATGTTCAGGCATAACAATGTCCACAGGTGCGCCTGACACCAGGACCCTAATACACTCTGTTCCATGATCAACTTTGTAGTCATGTCATTGGACTTAAGGCTGCATATCTTAAGACACTCGCGTGAAGTGAGGGGCATAACTCAAATGATTACCAACTGGCTTAGATGCACCATTAACGCAGCATTCAGTGGGGATTGGAGGGTGCTGACCTTGATTTGGGATGCTAGGTGGTGAAAGGGGTACTTCATAGACCTCCTGAATCCCACTAACCCATTTTTCCAGTGAGGAAGAAGAGTCTGAGGACTCTGATGGGCTTCATCTCCAGGATCAAGGTAGTTAAGCAACATAAGTTGCTTTATGGAAAGCTTTTAGGATCAGATGAGATCCATCAGGGGCTCGTTAGGGCTCCGGATGCGGAGTCCGGATGCGGACTTAAATATTTAGAATAAATCCGTATAATTGTGTTCTATGTGTAGTTGGGTTAGAATGAGGACTGGAAGCAGCAGGAAAAGTTTGTTGCAGTAGAAAAAAGGCCCAACAGACCCATTTCATGTTTATTGTCTCAGATAAATGGAGATTAAATAGACTGGCACAGCTATAATTTAATCTGATATTATCAGTATGGATCCAGATCCAATGCTACTTCCAGTTTTGAACTCAATATATATAATATATATTAAACTCAATATAAAAACAGTGGAGAGAACAAACTAACTTAGTAATATTTAAACTCACCTGGAAGCCACATGCCTGTCCAACATGGCCATCAAGTGGGGTCTGCATCCCTTGTGATCCATATTGGGACATTCTTGTAGCTTCAGAACTCTGAACTCCATCAGAGTCCTTCTGTTCATCACCTCCACCTGGCTCAGACACAGGATGGATTTGGGGAACTGACTGGAAGATCTTCTCTGCAGACTGCAGAGAGCATGCAGGTACCACTGATGCCATCTCTTCATGTTTACTGATCATCTCAGAGAGGTCTGCTGATGAAGCACCGCTGTTATCTGGCAGCACATTGTTATTGTTGTTGTTACGGTACTCTTGTGCATTCAGATGGAAAACCAAAGAGTCATTTCGGTCTGGATCGATATTTTCAAGCAGCTTTTCTTGTGCATTACAGGGGTCATGAGGAATAAGGAAACTTGATATTTTAGTTGGGTGAGGTTGAAAGCCTTCCATCCCGTCAGGAGAAAGACGTTTGTTTCCACCTGGATCAAAGGCTCCTTCATCTGGCCTCAGTTCAGAGGTTAAAGAAACTGCTTGGCTGTTTGCGTTTGGTTGAACTCCTACTTCAGAAGGCTCCCTCGAGTCTGAAGTTCTGTTTAAAATGTTTGTTTCACATGAAGAGTTTTTAACTTCACAAACAGCTTGACACCCAGAAAATGGGAGTTCCTCTTCAGCAACATGTAAACCCAATGGTGCTGGACGGCTTTCAGCCTGGCAGACCCGAGAGTTGTTCTGGATCAACAATGACGATTTCTCACACTTGTTTGTTAAATGTTCACAGGGAGGGGGGTCCTTCCAGGGCCCCACTTCAAACTTGTCCATTCCAGAAAGTGAGACAGACCCTGAGGCTTTGTCCTCGCTCTTTTCCATATGCTCCATGTCTAAAGTTGTCTCTAGATTCTCCACCTCTCTCTCCTTTTCCAGCAGTAACCAGGAAACCTCTCTGTCTTTGTTTACGGTTGATGGCTGCCGAGTATCCAAAGGTGAAGTCTCTGATGGTTCACCGCCAGGGCTCTCAGAGGGGCACCTGAGTTTCTGGATCTTGAGGTTTTCTTCCACAATGAGCTCATCCAGGATGTGGACTTTCCTGAGCGCGGTCAGCAGGTCCAGCTCGACCTTCTGTCCCTCATCCGTCCTCAATTCAGCTTCAGCATCGAGTTCATCGTCCCAGCAGGCAGTACTCTCCGTCACAGACACTGGTGATTCAGGTTCACAGAGGTCGTCAGATCTTCCAGGAGAAAGGCATTCATCCAGGCCAAGAACACCAGCTTCCATCAGCTCACTGGATGAGATCCTCTAAAAATACACAGATAATACACAGAACATGGAAAGAAGTATGATGCATGTCTCTCAGATATCACAAAGGGTCCAAAATTAAGGCTGGAAATAAATCCAAAGGAAGCACAGCAGCCAATCTTTACCAGACAAACATTAAAATACTTCATACAGACCAGCGGTGTCCTGAATCAGTATCTGGAAGATCTCCCTGCTTCTGTACACCTGAATCAGATTCATGGGTCAACATGACAGGCTGAGTGGTGCCACTAGCTTTGAATCAGGGGACAGGAGCAGAAAAGGATCTCAGAAGGCAACTCGAAGGCCTGATACCAGCAGCTGCATTCAGCCTAGGTTTGGTTTAACAGCCGTGAGCAATTAATATATGAAGTAAAATGGCATCCGGAATGGGAGTTTGTCTACGCTCTAAACTGCAGTCTCTAAAAATGATAGATTTTATTTATTTTAAATAATAAGTTGAGAATACCATGGTCACCATCGGTTCCCTCATTGTGACCTGGCCCAACACCTGTACTACAGTATAAACAATGGGAGTTGGGGAAAGGACAGGTGATGTGGTGCATCTCAGGTAGGAGTTAATGCTGACAGACAACTTGTCATTTTCTCATGTGGTCCTTGTGAAAAGGCTGTCATTAAATTGATCTGGAATACATTAGAAAATTCCTTCTAAAAAAAGTCACATGGCTGTGTGAAAACCAGAGAGAAGAAGCTCAATTTAGGAATGAAAGTGTAGGAAATAACTCGCACAGCCATTAATGTCTGACCTGCTGGCAACAAGTGAGTAAACCTTTAAGGTAAAGCGTCTCTATGATGCCGTTTCAAGTTTTCTAAGCTTTTCTACAGTGTTACTGCATTGAATATATGAGCGGTGCCGTTTTTTTCTCACCTAAACATATGTTTGAGTTTTCCAGCGCTTTCTACGTTCAGTGTGGGGTTGCGTGAGTGCTTTAACATTTGGAAGCTACAGATAGTTGAGAAAAGATGAATGCCAACATGTACTGTGACAAACTGAAGGAGAGCATAATCCCCTCACTTCAGAAACTGGGCCCCAGGACAGTATTCCAACATGATAACGACCCCAAACACACCTCTGAGACACCCACTGCCATGCTAAAGAAGCTGAGGGTAAAGGTGATGACTAACCAGGCATGTCTCCAGACCTAAACCCTTCTGAGCATCTACGGGGCATCCTCAAACAGAAGGCGGAGGAGCATAGGGTCTCAAACTTCATTCCATTCATTCATTCAAATTCATTCCATTCTAGATTGCGCCGTCTGTTGGGAGCAAATTGTAGTAGCTCTGACTTGCTATCTTGAGTTTTTTTTAAGTATAAAGTCTTCTCACATAGATATTACCGTACTTCAAATTAGGTATTTTTTCCTAAAGATTTCATGCCGGTTCAGAGGGTGTGCGGCAAGGAAGCTTTTTCTGCATATTTTTGCTCTTTTAAGACTTATGATGAGTCTCCATGGCAACAAAAGACTTGTTTACAATCGAGATCAACTGATTAAACTCTCCCAAATCAGGATTATCAGCAAAACAACGCATCAAATCCTGATGGAGTTGAAAAGAAAGGGGAGAGGATGCAGAGCGGGAGTCAGAGAGCGAAGAAAGAGATGGAGATTTAAACCATTTCTCCCGACCGTCGTCATGGGTAATGTGAGATTGCTAGCTAACAAAACGGACGAGCTAAAGATGCTAACAAGGTCTCAGAAAGAATACAGAGTGCAGTATTATGTGCTTCACCGAGACATGGCTGCATGAACACATCCCTGACTGTAATGTGTCTGTACCGGGCTTTAAAACGGTCCGTGCAGACCGCAGTAGACAACACAGCGGAAAGCTAAAGGGTGGTGGAATTGCAGTGCTAGTTAACCAGCGTTGGTGTCATCCTGGACATGTTACTGTCAAGGAGAAGATATGCACAAGGGACATGGAACTGTTAGCTGTGAGCTTCCATCCATATTATTTACCCAGAGAGCTTACCTGTGTTATTCTGGTAGCAGTTTATATAATACCTGGTACCACACCAGACACAGCTTGTGACGTCATCAGCTCCGTCGTTGCTCGGCTACTAACACAGCATCCAAATTCATTCATGGAGATCTCTGGAGACTTCAACAACATCTCCCTCTCTGCAACTCTACCAACATTCCAGCAGTTTGTCAGCTGCTCCACCAGAGAAAATAAGATGTTGGACTTATTTTATGCAAATATGAATAATGGATGCAGTTGTTCTGCCCTGCCTCCTTTAGGAAGATCTGACCATAATCTGGTTCTTCTCACCTCCACCTACAAGCCCATCGTTCAGCAGCAACCAGTCATCACAAAGACTATCAAAATCTGGTCTGCTGAACCTGAAGATGCTCTTAGAGGAGGCTTTGAGGCTACAGACTGGAACGTCCTCTGTGAACCTCATGGAGACGACATCAACGCCATGACTGAGTGTGTGACAGATTACATAAACTTCTGTGTGGACAGCATCGTCCCAACAAGAATAGTGAGGTGCTTCCCCAATAACAAACCCTGGATCACCAGTGACCTGAAAAAGCTGCTGAACATCAAAAAGAAAGCCTTCAGGGATGGAGACAGGGAGTTATTGAGGGCAACACAAAAACAACTTAAAACCCAAACTAAGAAGTGCAAGGAGGACTACAGGAAGAAGTTAGAAAGTCAGCTCCAGCAGAATAACCTGAGGGATGTGTGGTCTGGAATGAAGAAGATCACCGGCTTCAAGTTAAAGGGGGACCAGCCTGATGGAGGTCTGGACAGAGCTAATGAGCTGAACATATTCTTCAACAGGTTCAGTTCACCCCCTACCTCCAGCCCAACAGACCACACACCCTCCATAAGCCCACTGCTTTCCTGTCACGCCTCCAATCTGTCACCCTGCAGCTCAGTCATGGACCAGAACACAGCTTCATCTCCCTCCACATCAGGACATCCTGAGACCTCCACCTTGTTTGTCTCCTGCAATCAGGTTATGAAGCAACTTGAGAAACTGAACCAGAACAAGGCTGCAGGTCCAGATGGTGTCAGTCCCAGAGTTCTCAAGACCTGCTCAAAACAACTATGTCTGATTCTCCAGCACCTTTTCAACGCCAGTCTGAGACAAAATAGAGTCCCGGTGCTGTGGAAAACCTCCTGCCTTGTTCCAGTGCCTAAAAAAACACAACCAGCTGAACCAAGTGACTACAGACCAGTTGCCCTGACATCTCACATCATGAAAGTCCTGGAGAGACTCTTACTGGCTCACCTCAACAAGCAAATAAACACCTTTCAGGACCCATTCCAGTTTGCATATCGTAATGGACTTGGGGTTGAAGATGCCATCATATACCTGCTCCAGAGAGCACACTCTCATCTGGACCATTCAGGCAGCACTCTGAGGGTCATGTTCTTTCATTTCTCAGTGCTTTTAATACCATTCAGCCTGCTTTGTTATGTGAGAAGCTCCATAAATTCCAGGTGGATACCTCCACAACCACCTGGATCTATGACTACTTCACAAACAGACCCCAGTTTGTGAGACTGAAAGGTTGTGTGTCTGAGATGGAGGTCAGCAGCACTGGTGCACCACAAGGAACTGTACTCTGGCCATTCCTCTTCACTCTGTACACCTCAGACTTCCAGTACAACTCTGAGTCCTGTCATCTGCAGAAATACTCTGATGACTCTGCAGTTGTGGGGTGTATCAGGGATGGACAAGAAGCAGAGTACAGAGAACTGGTCAGTCAGTTTGTTAAATGGTGCGGTGACAATCATCTCATATTAAATAGCAGCAAAACAAAAGAGATGATTGTTGACTTCAGGAGGAAGAAGAATAAACAAAGCACTGTTTCCATCCTGGGAGAGGAGGTGGAGGTGGTGGAGGAATACAAGTATCTTGGAGTTCAGCTGGACAACAAACTGGACTGGAAATGCAACACTGACTACATCTACAAGAAAGGTCAGAGCAGACTGTACTTCTTAAGGAAGCTGAGATGGTTTAACGTCTGCACCAAGATGTTGCTTATCTTCTAGAAGTCTGTTGTGGAGAGTGCAGTCAGCTTTGCAGCATCTGCTGGGGTAGTAGCATCAGAACCAGAGACTTGAAGAGAATCAACAAACTGATCCAGAAAGCTGCTTCTGTGCTTGGAGTAACTCTGGAGCCGCTGGAGCTGATTGTCCAAAGAAGAATGCTGCACAAGCTGATGAAGATGATGGAGGATTCTTCACACCCTCTCCACAACACAGTGATGAAACAACAAAGTGTGTTCAGTGAGAGGCTTCTTCAGGTCCGATGTAAGACTGAAAGATACAGAAGATCATTCCTGCCAGCAGCCATCAGCCTCCGGAACAAGACCTCCTCTAGTTATTATATACTACAATATTTCCCTTTGGGGATTAATAAAGTATTTTTCATTTAATTTCTTTTTCATTTCAAACAGCCACCAGCTCCGTGATGTCATCATGAAGGAGGTTTCCCGTGGCAACCTGTGAAGCTCCGGTAAACTCCATGCCCAAGCAGGTTAAGGCCGTGCTGGAAGATCACACCAAATACTGACACTATGGTCTCGGCATGTACTTTTTTTGCCAGCTAGACATTAAATGGTGAGGAGTTATTTTAAGGGGACAGTGAAGTCAGACTGATACAAGGTACAGTAGTCAGCGTACAGCTTCTTCAGTGTCATCCCATGAAAAGAAATATTTGCACAAATGTGCAGGATGTACTTATTTTGTGAGATATTCTATATCTGTATACTTAAGTACAGTGCGACAATATAGTTGGTTTGCAGGAAGTGCATGCATGGAGCCACAACCCATGCTGACTTCCTAAGTTTCTCAGTTATGTGCCAGATGTTTTCTTAAGTCCTCAGCACTGCCAGGGTTGGACTGCATACAGACTGAGAACAAAACAGGCAGGTCTCCTTCCATCATACTGTGATGCTCACCACGCCGCGGTGGTGTAGAACTCCTTGCAAGTAGAAGGCCATACCTGCGACGTTCTCATGTTTTGTTACATCTGTTTGGGGTTGGAACAGTCTTGGGTTTGGGTGTCAATGGATGTCGTAGAGTCTTCAGAGTTTCTCCAAGTCATTTTGGTCTGTTACATGTCAGGACTGCTGTGTACAGACATGTTCTGGCGCTCTCACCAAAAAGGTTAAAAACACACTTGAAAAGGACATTACAACACAAAAAAGACCCAAAACATCAACTTTATCAGCCCTGGTTTGTTCAACTTACACCATGTTGTTCCTCACTGTGCCAAACAGGCCATGTATCCCTTCCATTTTCTGACATTAGCAAGGCATCCAGCACAGCTTCCTGAGCCAAGACGTTTTCCTCCTCCTGGAAACGCATCAACCACTCAGATCGACAGAGGGATCGACACACAACCTGATCATAGAATATCTGATATATTATATATATTTTCAGAGGAAGTGGATCAGTCGCTTACCTCCAGGATTTCATGAGTCCTGTCCAGGATCTTCTTTACCTCCCTCAGACCCTCCTGCTCCTTCACATCCCAGTCCTTCAGGGAGATGGCCACATCACTGGAAAGAGAGGGACAAAGCTGCACAAGTCCTCTTATATTCATTTTCTATACAGATTAGTCCAGTTAAGGGTCACAGGAAGCCGAGTCTATCCCAGCGATCAGCAGGCGAGAAGCAGGGTTCACCCTGGACAGGTCGCCGGTTCATTACAGCCACCATCATTTAAAATCAGTACAAAAGTTCTACAAACCCGTCCTAATGAGATCACAATTTACAGCAGAGGTCACCGCTGATTCATGGTAACTGGAGTGATTTTAATAAGAGGAGAAACCATTGGATGGCACTTCTCTCACATTTTATCCCAACACTTCTACTTTGTTAAGATTAGCAGGTTGTAACGATGATTGTTGGCAGTCAAATAAAATCAGCATTTTCTCAACAGCTGTTAAATGATTTAAATTAGAAGAGTTCATTTTAATGCAGGGCTGTCTGAAAACCCCAAGTTCAGCAGAATCCTCTTTGACCTTTAGTTTGTCCAAAGGCACACAGAGATTCCTTCAAATTCTTGATTCTTTTGATATTATACATCATATGGCCGGGCAATTCAACTCTGAACTGTAGTCAAATCCCTCCTCCCCCAAAAGCCCCCTGCAGTCAAGATCTTACCCATCAACAGCATCTGGACTGTGGTCGTGGAGGTCATACGAGTCCCAGAGGAGCGTGGGGATCCCCTCCGTGGTGCAGATAGACTGGTCTCTTCCATCGTGGATCGTGCTGGACAGAACGTTGTGAATGGGGCTCAGTTCAGGATCAGGAGGATCCGGTATCCAGTCCATGCTCTGTAACCCTGGGGGTTGTGAGCTGCTCAAAGCCTCCGTCTGAGTGGGCTGATCTCGAGACCTGTTGGACTGGCTGGCAGCAGCATGGTGAAGGAGTCGCTCTGGCTTTGGGGTTGGGTTCTGTGTAATGCTGACAGTGTAAGAGTCTTCCAAATCCTCCACCGGCAAACTGAGCCAAGGATTGTTTGGCAGCGCAGCTGAACGCTTCACTTTGATCTCAAAGTTCAGGAAGTCCACTTCGTCTTTAGGCTTGATCTGGAGACTAGATCTGGAGGAGACTCCCACAGAGCCCAGTTCATACGCCCCCTTTTCATCCTCACAACCCGAGACACTGGAGGTCTTCTCGTGGATTATAGGCTGCCTCAGGATGGGCCGCGCAGAGTCCCCATTTCCAGCTAATCCACACAGACCCTCCCCTCCTTCCTTCCCTTCACAGGCTTCCAGCTGGCTGCTCCCAGCTCCATCAAAACCAGAGTCAAAGGAGCTGAGGGAAGGGTGCTTCCACCCGGCTGAGACCAGACCGGGAGTAGCAGGTGAAGGCGAACTTCCAGGAAGATGGGCCGCTTCCTGTCCACCTTGGTGTTTTGTGACACTGGGGTCTGAAGAGCCGAGCGGGGCATCATTCCTCCGTTCATTGGCAGCTGCTTCTGTGGAATGATTGAGGCAGTGGTTACACAGCAGCTCATACTGCCACTGCAAGGCCAGCTGCAGCTGCTCGATGGGTACCGGTCCAGAAGAGGCCAGGAGCTTCCTCAGCGTCATGCACCTGCAAGCATTTCCATTTGTAGTTAATCAGATTTTTTCAGGTGAATTTATCATTTCCTTTCATTTATTTCCATGATTAAAGTGTTTAATATTACTTTGCCTCTTGCCTGCCCACTAATAAAATACGCTCCAGCTTCCTGCAGAATACGGTACGGAATATGGAAATATGACTACCAGTAGTACTACTATTGTTTTTGATCATTTATTGTTACATCGTTTATTTTCAAGCTTTTCGTTTGCATAATTTTAGTCATTACTTTGTCATTTTATCAGTATTTACTGGTTTGGTTCCTCCAATGGAGGCAAATAAACTGTATGAACATAACAGGTCTGGGCTGAAGCAAAAGCTTACATAAACACCCACCATATTAAAAACAGCAGCAGATAAATGCGTAAAGAACAATTAAATCAGATATTAAGATTCAGGGGAATCTCGTGCACAACCTAAACTAATACTTTCAAAGAATCAGCAGTTTGGATGTTTTCAGGACAAAAAGGTTTTTCCAGAAACAAACGGGGACACTTCCACAACTTTGGGTTTTTCAGACGTTAAATGTCCTTTTAGATCGTCTGTTTTCTCTTATTCTGAACAGCGTCTGGATGTTATGAGCTAACTGCTATTAGCTTTGTACATCAAGTGTCTCATCTGCCAACTCTTTAAATCTGAGCAACTCAAACAATTTGCTGTTTATGAAAATCTCCGTTAATCTGATAACATTCATTTGTCATAAAAAGTCATTTTATTTAATTTAACTCATAGTAAAGAAAATGTGCCCAGTTCCGTCCGTTCTGCTCCGACATGCACGGCAGTCCCACCCTAGTCAACATAATCTGTTACCAAAAAGTAGCTAGCCTCTGTGGAAGCTGAACGTCTACATGCATCTTACCTCTGAGACATCTGGCTGCCCGCCTTCTGGACCTCGTGGTCTGGAATGGCATTGGAAAGACTGGAGAGATGAAGCAGCTCGTCCAGGTCTGGAGGAGGATTCTCCTTCAGGAAGGAGGAAAGCCGCCTCCTCCATGCTGGGATCGTGCCCCAGTTCTTCCTCTGCAACCAAGCATCTCCTTGAACACCAGTCAGAAGCTCCTGGAGGAAGTCTTCATGGAGAACCAGATTGTACCATCTGGTGGCCTTGAGTAGGAAAATGTTATTTATACTGTACTTTCAATTTGTTAAATGGTTTCACAAACTGATTTCAGCTTTTAGAGGAATCGTGTCTATTTTATGCTTTACTTAAGTAAAATATCTAGAGATATACCCACACATCCATGTAATGAAACACTTCTGTCATGTGTGAATAATATCTGATCTGCTGCAGGCTGATTACCAGCTGACAGCCGAGTCTACCTCTGTCTGTCCTGGTCCCCCATCACCAACATCTGTGTCAGCTGACCTGATATTTCTGATTACACAGACCACGATTTGTTCAACAAATCTACACATTGAGAAATCTGTCCAATCCCGATTTCCTGACTGGTTGTCGCGGCCCGGCTTGGCTCAGTTCTGCTTTAAGGTTCGTCGGTGGGGAGACCAGGGCCGACTGGGGATCCCTGGTCCCCGGGCCGACTGGGGATCCCTGGTCCCCGGGCCGACTGGGGATCCCTGGTCCCCGGGCCGACTGGGGATCCCTGGTCCCCGGGCCGACTGGGGATCCCTGGTCCCCGGGCCGACTGGGGATCCCTGGTCCCCGGGAACCAGGGCCGACTGGGGATCCCTGGTCCCCGGGCCGACTGGGGATCCCTGGTCCCCGGGAACCAGGGCCGACTGGGGATCCCTGGTCCTCGGGAACCAGGCAGGCAGCGGCGCTACACAAGAAGCCAGTTTCACAGGGATCGGTTCTTCTGGTGTAACGATGCTTCTTGGTAAGAAATGTCACACTGGTGGAAAGTTTATTTCTCATTAAAAGGTTTTTTTTTTTAATCCAATAGTGTGACAAACTATTTGTGGGCTCCACCCATGAAAGTATATTTGACTTGTGTTTATTGTGAATATGAACAATTAAAATAAAATCTTTTCCTGCTGTCGATATTTTCCTCTCCTTTAACCGAACATGCCGACGTCTGATACCGTTAACGTCTGATACGAGCCGTTACAGTGACGTGTGATGAATGACCCGTTATGTACTCGTCATTGGCTACAGTTACACAATGTTTTAATTCAGAATTAACAGTATTCTCCTACGAGTTTAGGTGGAAATAATCCCGAATGAAGGTTTCCATGGAAACACATTCTTACTTGCGTTTACTGGAAATGAAGTTCTACAAAATAAGAACCAGTTTCGCCGTTATTTTGATCATAATTTTGAAGCAGCATTTTGATACGAGCGCAACGCGGCGGAGAAGGGAGGCGCAACGCGGCGGAGAAGGGAGGCGCAACGCGGCGGAGAAGGGAGGCGCAACGCGGCGGAGAAGGGAGGCGCAACGCGGCGGAGAAGGGAGGCGCAACGCGGCGGAGAAGGGAGGCGCAACGCGGCGGAGAAGGGAGGTAGACGACCGAACGGGAGACAGAACAACGAATATGTGCGTCATCGGGACGAGACGAGGTACGGAGCATGTGCAGAACGATCAGAATTAACAGCAGAATGAAGGTTTACATGAAACAGGAATTAAGTTCGGATTTGAAATAATAAACCAGCCGCTTCGGAATTCGTTTCTTCCAAACGGAACTTTTCTTTAGGAATTAGCTGTTTACATGGTCACCATTTACCAGTTTATCATTTACCAGTTTAAAGCAGATTTAACTTTTATTCAGAATTAAAACTTCCATGTAAAGTCATTATGAAGCTGTACTTCTTGTTGTCTGGACTCAGATCAGTGAAAATAAGAAGACTTGCCTTGGTAAGGTAGTGGTGGTAGTTGGAAACTGCTTGGAGGGTCTGGAGAATGAAATGTACAGCAGAGTGGAGCCGGTCCTTCAGCCTCTGCAGGTCCAGAGCCCAGCATTCGCTGGTCTGAGCTTCCAGCGGCAGGATCTCTGCCAGCGTGTGGATCACGTCTTCCGCACAGCGGACGAGGGCCTGGCAGGTGGGAGCAGGAGACCTGCAGTTATTTAACGTCTTGGACAGCTGGACATAAAGCTAATAAATCTTTTGGCTACCTCTGTTAACACCAGGATCCATAACCCTAATGTATTCCCCCCCCCCCAGCGTTTCTGTACATTTCTACTTTTTACAACTTTGGTTTTATTTGCTAATTTCTGAAGCGTCACAGCTGGAGGAATTTATGCAGTTTTAATCCAACATCTTTTCTGATATTTTATACTCCGTTCATCCATTTTTACTCTTTCATGGCCAAAAATCTGGCCTCATACAGTTTATGGATAAAATCATGATATTTTCTTGATAAAAACTTAAATTCTGTTAAACACAAAAATAAAAACCTCATGACAGTTTGATTTTATTGTTTGCATTTTTACAACCCAACCCCCCCCCCAAAAAAAAAAAAAAACTAAATTACTTTCCAAAAATAATCAGGATGGGTCTTTGACATGTCCGCCACACCAATCCCGGCATCGGATCAATTGCTGCTATGGAGGAGGAAAAGTGCCGTCTTGTCTGTCTGTCAATGTATAAATTAATCAATTTATTTATATTATATAAATAAATTTATTTATATTATATAAATAAATTGAGATATACATCTATCTCAATTATACAATTATATATATTACAATTATTTCACTGTTACATGCAATGAATTGTATTAATGAATTACTGATATAATTCATTTGTGCATTTAATTCCAATTTTAAATAATTAATGACAAATTTAATTTATGTTTAATGTTTTAATAAATTAATGACATTTATTTACATAATTATGTTTTCAATTAATAAATTGTGGCACTTTTACTCCTCCATAGGCTGCAGGGGGACCTGTGTGGCCAAAATGTCTCACTGACTTCCATTAAACTTCATTTTTATCTCAATCGTTACAGTTTAAACAGTCTTAAACATCAGTGTTTCACTGAGAAGCTACAGATATTTAACATTTTTACTGGTTTTCACCAGATTCAGCCATTTCCCTTCTTTATGCAGACAATTATTCATGTTTTATCAGTTTCGAGCAGCTGGAGTTGTTTATTTTGCCATTAATCCCTTAAACATTGACGTTTTTACATTTTTCTAATAGTTTTTGTGCACATACATTTGTGGCCATGAGGGTTCCCAGAGGGGGTACACAGGGCTAAGGATGTACATGTGAAAAAGACTGAAGGGAATGGGAGATGCATGGTTGGAGGTTTCTGCATCATTACCATGGCAGGAGTATGGATGGATGCCTGGAATTCAGACAGGAGCATCCTGGCCTTCGCAGCGTTCTCAGCGACTTCCACTCGGTACAGCTGAAGCTTCTCCTGAAGAGCTTCCATCCTCTCAGTGACCTTACAGATGGTTCGAAGCAGAAAACAGACTAAATTGTAAATATGCAGGCGGAAAGTCACCGTTTCAGGAGAGTTTAATCTGCTTGTGATGCAACTGTTCTGGTAAATAATGGAGCAGAAATCCATCCTGTTAACAGAGAGATTAACAGACATGACCTGTGGAATAAATGTGATTTCATTTTCTTAACTTAAAACTTGATTTACAAATATAAACTAGAATTATTTGCCAACATTCATCTACAGCTGAGATATCCGTGGCTTTGTAGTGTAAACACCGACCTGCAGGGCATCGCTGCGTAGCTGGAACACCTGGAACTGGAAATGGGCTTTAGAAAATGCCTGCTGCCACAGCTGCTCCACCTTTTCCACAGCCGCAGTTATTCTGGAAAACAACAAAAACTTTAATATCAGACAAAATAAATCTGTTTATACAGATTTATTTCACCCAATCAGATCAGAGTGGCAGAAAATTGCAAATGCTGACTGGTGCAAATTTGAGTTGCAACACAGAAATCTGATCAAATCTGTGGCTAAAATGATCTATGTGTGCAAAATCAATAAGACGCAGTTGTGTCCGGTACCGGCTGTGATTCTGGAGCATGTCGAAGGCAGTTTGTGTGAAGAGAGCCGTGCCAGCCATGGCTTGGAAGCACGGCTCCCGATCAGGGAAGCGCAGCTTGTCCACCAAACTCTCAGAGCGTCTCAGCAGCTCATCCAGACCCAACTCTCTGAACACAACGTGGACACAGAACATGCAGGTCAGCTGGTAAAGAGGACAAACACAACCTTTTGTTTCAGTCAGAGAAAAAACATTTAAAGGAGGCGGAACTTCAACAAAGATGTCCAACTTATCAGAAACCAACAACATCAATGTTCCGTTTAATAAACTGAATACAAGCATCCGGATCTGGTTCCGGTTGGTTCTTCATAACGACACACATCAGCTGATTGGCATCGGATCAACGGCCCCCGTTTCCATGAAAACCTGTGCTGACAGGAGCAGACACTGATCTGCAGAACCAAGACGGCTCATTTCTCTCATTACTGTTAAACCACCTGAAACATGAAGTGAAAGTTCTTGCTGCATCCATGCTGCTTCATCATCTCTTAAATAAAAAAGGGCCTCCGGGTCTTGTTTACTGACCCCTGACCCCCCCCCCCCCCCCCCCCCCCAGTTCATGAAGCGTCATCATTTGGGCTCCACCTGCAGGGAGACGGCTCCACACGCGGCTTCTGGGCAGCAGGTCATTAAAACTGATCTATGTGAGGTCACGGCGTCTGTAAAACTTCAGCATGGAGGATCTTCATAGCAACTTGGACCGTTGCCTTCAGGCCTCTGTGGAGCTGCTTCTAGAAGCTTCAGAAGCTGCGTTTCCACTACATTTTTTTGCAAAATCAAAGCGATAATTGTAAGTTTTAACAATTGTGAATTGCAGGTGTTTTTAACTGGACAGTGCTTAGCGCATTAGCCTCAAGTTCCACAAAATCTCACGAGAATAACCAGTTTTATGAAAGTTGCAGTTCATGCAAAGTGGCCATGTAGCTTTATTTTGGGGTTTTCTATTTGCTGTGGAGAATTTACTACAGCTTTTTGAAGCTTTTCTCCCCTATTTTCTTTTCTAAAACTCTTAAATTTGCTGTTTGTTCCACACCGCGCCATCTTTATGAACTGGTCACGACCGATGCGCTACATCCAGGGACACGAAACGTGTTTCCATTACAGTTTTTCGATAGGTTTCTATATAAAAACCACCTCTAAAGAGCATGAAAACTTTTTAGCGATATTTGAGAGACTTTTCAAAATGTAGGCGTTTCCATTAGCGATTTTTTTAATTGCAATATTTAGTTTTTGCACAATTCTATGTGTTATAGAAACGCAGGCGACACGCTGTTCAGCCAATCAGTGGAGGCTGTAGGCGGGACATTGTTACACAGCCAACAGTGGATACCTAAAAGAGCGCTTTATATCAGGCAAAGGAGCAAGTTTTAAAACTAACAATCAGCCTTCGTTGGGAAAAAAGGGACATCAGCCGATGATATCAACAACGGCCGAGCCTTCTTTGAAGCCATTCTCCTCCTTTCTCTTTGTAGTTCCCAGTATCATTGCAATATTTAAGTTTGGCACAGCTCTAGGGGGAATGGAAACGCAGCTACAGACAGGATTTAATGTGTGAAAAAGTTCACTGAGCCTCAGCGGGACATGATGGTGAACTCTGCAACCTTTGTAAAAACAGATGCATCTCTGATAGAAAGTTTCTATGAACGTCGAGTCAGATCCTCTCAAAGTGAAACTGGACCTGAAGGAGAAAAAAAGTTCTGACCTCCTGAGCTGAAGGAACTTTGCTTCGTTGGTGCAGCAGAACCGCTGGAGCTCGCTGATGTCGGAGGGAAGTGGCAACCTGGACAAACCCTGCAGGGTGGAGATGCACGAGGGCAGACGCTGGACCACAGACAAGAACTCCTGGACGAATGCATCGATTTCCTGCAGGGATGAAGAGATGATATCATTTCAGCATGAAAACCATCATAACGTGAGTGAACTAAGATTCTGTTTGACCTCAGATATACAGTCCAAAACACTGCATCACATATCCACCCATATCCCACAGTTTGTTAAGTCCTTAACATAACTGCTTTCACAGCTGATCATTTACAATTTCATGGAAGATATTGGCTTATTTTGAATTTGATGGGAGAAGCACATCTCTAAAAAGTAACAGGGACAGTAAATGGGACAAACCAGAAACCCCTGGAGGAGCAGGTGACAGCTCATCAGGTTAACTGGCAACTACAAGATGACTGGATGTAAAAAAGAATTTCAGAAACAGACTCTGGACAGAACTTCACTAATCAGACCAACTGGATCTCAAATTGGTGAATACTAGACAACATGTTCAACATTAAATTGTAAAAAGAATTTCTGAATCTCACCATCTGCAGTGCAGAATAACAGAAGCATCAAACATAAAAGGAATCTCTGTGCGTACAGGACTAAGAGGTGAAACAATGCTGGAGAATCCACACATGCAGGTTAAAGCTCCATCATATGTGAAGAGGATCCAGAAACACGCCGTCTTCTCTGGACCAAAGCTCATTTAAAATGTTCTGAGTGGAAACCTGGATGAAGATGTGGAATAGTTTGTGGACAGCATGGACGGCGTGTCCTGCAGACTAAAGAGGAGAGGGAGCATCCAGCTTGTTATCAGCCTGCATCTCTGATGGGATGGGGTTGCATTAGTGCTGATGGCGTGGGCAGCTTCCACATCTGGGAAGCTCCATCAATGCTGAAACATCTGCTCCCATCCAGACAACGTCTCTTTCAGGGAAGACCTTCCACCATGCTGGACCACATCCTGATGGTGGAACAGGAGAACTGGTCTGCTGCAGTCCAGTTCCACCAGTACAAACCAGGATCCAGGACTGTGGAGCAGCTGGGATCCTGCATCAGACCAGAACGACGTTCCTCTCCTGAAACTCCACTAATTGTTCTCATTTTCCAGACATTTAGACAGTTGACACAAGAGGAGACAAACGATGCCAAACATCACCGTGGAACTACTTTTATAGATTTATTGCTGCCATGAGCTCAGATTTTTCACATGTCAAGTTTCATCACCTGATATGTAGTTTAAGTTCTCCTGGGAAGAACATACCAGTTGAAAATCAGTGGATCGAATGCTTCTCACCCAGTGATGACTGGGACCTGTGTTGGACTAAACGCTATAAAGAATTACTTTACTGTGCCAATTAAAACTTGAATGTCAAATTATTAGAATTAAAGCTACGTTTAACAATTTATGTTTTCAATTCATTAAAAGTGATAAAATGATATTTTTCCAATTATTTCCTGTTTTGGATTTGCAGCGCATCATGAGTGAATCTGATCCGTCAGCCTGCTCCAAGCCAGCGAGTGGGAGCGATGCTAATCAAGTCCAACCAACTGCTTTGCTGGCGATCCCTTCAGCGGGACAAGCCCAAAGGACAACAACAAAAAACGTTTAATAAATGGAATTACTTAATGACAATCTTACTCCATACTTTTTGTAATCAAGGTTATAATTTATATCTATTTAAATGCACATTTATTTCAATTTTACAGAATTAATTCCAACTAAATCCAAAGCTGCTTCTATTCAGGCTGAGTGGAGGTCTAGTGGTGTTTGTGGAGCAGCGTCCTACATAGGTCTCCTATAGAAATACTGCGATGGCCCAGCTGAACATAAAGGAAGATGAAAGAACTCCTTTCACTTGCTAATGAGGACAGCTGATTATGCGAGGCATTTGCACATTTCCCCAAGGTAACAACAGACCCATCAGTCGCTTGGACAGATCTCATGAATGAATTCACAATAATGAGTAAATTCACAATATTCCCTGACAGAGTGAACGGAGCATGCTCTCCACCAGTCCTGTTCACTCCAAACAACACTGTCAGAAAAACAGTATTTATATATCTGTGTGTACTATCATCAGATACACACTCATTTCAGTGGTGTAGTTGAGATAAAGCCTTGGGTGTGTGTGTGTGATAACTACCTTGATGAATCCAACCCAGCTCTGGTGACAGTACCTGAAGTACCCACCAAGCGACAGAGGCAGCTGACTTCTGTCTATGTAGTTGAACAGTTCTGGGATGCCTTTCAGAAGGATTTTCTGCAAGCCAATCATTTTAGCATTATTGGTCCAGACGGAAACTGAAGCATTCTTTCATTCTGCATCGTTTATCCAACTTACCCTGAAGGAGGAAGGCTTGGATTTGGGCGGAGCCAGAAGTCTCAGCAGCTGTTTCATAGAATCTTTCTTTATGGGAAGAATTATGTAAACACTGTGGAGCGTCTGCCTTTGCTGCATGAAAAACACCAGTTGGGTTAATATTCTAAAATGCAAGTATTCCTAAAACTCTCGACACACTGTAGGGCTGATCTAAAATCAATATCACCACTGATTGAACCGGTTGTTGGTGTCCCATTGCTGCTCTATTGAGAGCATCCTGCGCTACGGTGTGTGTGGTTTTCCAGCTGTACAGAGGGAAACACACAGACTGCCCAGGACATTATCGTTTTTATTGCTCTATAGACTGGATATAAAAGATGGGCGGAGCCTACATGACGTGACCCGTAGGTTTCTGAAGAGCTGAATTGAAGTTCGGTGGGCGGTTCCTACCATCACCATGTTGGCAGCGTTACGCGTCTAGTCTTTTCAGGAAAATACAAATATGGGCAAAGAGGTGGAGCTGAGAGGGGGGCTGTGAGCGTCATGGTGGATGATTGACATCTAGTGAACTCTGAGCTTTCTGTAGCTAAGAGCTAACCGAGCTAACCCGGAGACAACAGGAGCTAACCAGCTAACGGAGGTAAGCGGGCTAAAGCTAAGTCTGTTAATCGGCTAAAAATCGCAGTTCTACCTTCTCACTTGCAGGATATCAGGTACCTGTCAATCAAAAGGACACACCCGCTAAATATGCCAAATTTCGAGATTACTTTTAAACGGGCGAGTTAGAAAACAAAATCCACTCCCCCCCACTGCTGACATGAAGGTAAACCTGACCTATTAAACAGAAAATGGATTTTTGAACCAGACTGTAAACATGTTTATTTCTGCTGTAAACATGTTTATTCCTGCTGTGAAGTTGGTCTTTTTAACATGGGAGTCTATGGGGATTTGTTCTGTTTTGCAGCCCCTAGTGGATGGAGGGGGAACTGCAGTTTTTGGCACTTCCACATAGGCTTCACTTTTAACCACCGGAGGTTGCCGCTTGGTGTGCTACTTTCCTTCTCTTTAGGAACTGTATAGCGCCCGCTGCCTCAGGAAGTCATAACCATTTTATAAGACTAGTCACACCCGGTCATGTCCCGTTCCAGCTGCTGCCATCAGGCAGAACATACAGGAGTATTAAAACACAGGACAAAAAGATTTAAAGCTGTAGTAGGTAACGTTGCAGAGGGACATGTTCCTCTGGGTGAAGCGGTTCCTCGTCCTGATAGTAATCTATACATTCTGTCATCAACAATAAGAAATGTGAAGAAGAAACTCAGAAGGCAAACATGGCTGAGAAAATGCAGGAAAGATTTCCCGACCTGGCTCGGTTTATTTGCGTCCTCCTGCTAAACAGCCGAGAAAGAGAAAATTGTTCGATCGATCATGCAAGGAGCAGAACCAGAGGGGGAGGAGCCAAGACAGGGCGCCACATCCTGCTAGCTCCCCAACATCACCTACCCCGGCTTTAAACAGTTTTCATCCTGCAGCCATCAGAGCGCTTAATGCCACCTAATACAACTTTGTGCATTCATTCATTCATTCATTCATTTTCTGAACCACTTATCCAATTCAGGGTCGCGGGGAAGCTGGAGCCTATCCCAGCTGGCTTTGGGCGACAGGCAGGGTACACCCTGGACAGCTCGCCAGTCCATCGCATGGCTTTGGACTGGCGACTCTGCAACTTTGTGCAATAATTCCATTTACGTGCAACAGTGTGCTGTGTTGGACTACTTTTTATCATCTATGTATTCTAATATTGTACAGACTTAATTTTGTTGTCCATGTTACAATGACTATGATGTTTATCTCAATGAACTGGCAACCATTTTGCTATTGTTTTCTTTTTAGCCCTTGTAACCAGCTGAAATTTCTTTGCAAATATTTCATGAAAAAGAGCAGAGACTTTGAAAAAACTTCATATATATTTAAAATGTTTTTAGTTGATCATTTAATATTTTTCCTATAACCAACGAGAAATGACATGACAACGATCCCAAACAATTCGCCCGGGCAACAAAGTGGCTTCATCCTGGGGTGGCTGAGCCAGTCTCCAGATCTCAACCCCATAGAAAACCTTTGGAGGAAGGTGAAAGCCTGTGATGCCTAGCAACAGCTCCGAAACATCACTGCTGATGGGGTCTGCGTGGAGGAACAGGCCAAATGACCAGCAACGGTGTGTGAAAAGCTGTCAAGACTTCAGAAAACGTTTGACCTCCATCACTGCCAACAAATTACTGAGATGAACTTTTGTTAATGTCCAAATATTTATTTTCCAACATAATATGCAAAATAAATTCTTTAAAAGTAGTAACAGTTTGGCTGTGAACCTTCTGTCTCTTTCAGAACCATAATAACCCCCTCCTCCCGCCTTGTCCCAGGAGTTTGCAATCAGATAAAAATCTTTTAAAGTCCGCGTACAGGCAGACGGCAGGCCGACCACACAAGTTCTGAAAAGAGAAATAGTTGATCTGGGTTCAGAAATGTAACTCTCTCCCATAATCAGGCTCATTTAACGCAGTTTAACTGGGGTTTTTCCAACAAACAAATCATGTGACCCCCCCCCCCGCTTCTCCCACACAGGAATTTCACTATGAACTCTCCCACCAGAGCTCCATCCGACAAGGAAAAACTGTTGCACAAAGTTTACGCTGCAAGATAAAAAACACTTCTGATCAAGAGGCCGATCACAAGTTAGAGACGTCACTGCCAGCACAAGACGCACTCGGGTCATGGCAACGCTCAACTACTCCTCGTCTGCTGGTGCTTTTTAATTCCCCAGTGCTCATCTAGCTAAAACAATCCATGTTTGACTCGCAGCCAAATTACAGAGGTTGGAAGTAAAATAAAGCTGCAACATCCAGATGTTCCAACATATTTAATGTTCAGTAAAGGCTTCCTGGGTCATATTTACTCAGATTAATGATCAGTCTGATTAGAAGTGATCTAGAAACGGAGGGAAACTTCATGATGCTGTCATTTATAAGAGCTTTAAGTGAAACTTAAATTCAGATTTTGAGACCGGTCTGATTCATTGCTTAAGAAGTCATTTAAAGTAAATGAATCTGCAGTTGTTGCAGATTTTACTGCAGACTGTCAGTAAACACTCTGAAGCAGAATCAATGCAACAACAATTCTCAGCCTGTTTAAAGTGGAACTATTCTGTGCATTTCAGGCTAATTTATTTTCATTTCTGAGCCCAGAAGGGCTGGGATTGATGGAGTTATTGATACAAATCAATTTACTTCAGACCGACCCTCTCCGTAGGCTGTCAGATCAGCCTGCGGGTAAAACGAGTGGATTGAGACCGTTCGTCGCCATTAATGCGCCGTTCGCCATGGAAACCGAACGGAGAGCGTGCTGGAACTCAAACTCAAACATGTGTTTAGGTGATAAAAAACCGTGTCGTTCACGTGTCTGATGAGGATTCAACACTGTAGAAAGCTCAGAAAACTCCAAATACCATCATAGCACCCCTTTAAATAAAAAAAAAATAAAAAAAAAATAAAACTGCTAATCTTGCCTTTTTGTGGATTATTTCTATGTTGCAACATCATTTCTGTAAGAATCTTAAAACCCATGGAAAGCTGGTTATTCCCCGTTTCCAAGTGGAGCTACATTTGTAAGAGAAATGCATTTGTAAGCAGCAGAGTTGAATATAAGGGTTGATAAACAACATGCTAAACTCTGCTGCTAATCCCAGTAATGTGTTTTCCTTCCAGGTAATAGGAAAATACATTTTGCATCGTTACAACTAAAACAGTCCACGACATTTACCCACTTTTATCCAAGGTTTCACATTTTATCATCAAACAGATTAAAAATGTATCTTAAACTCTAAAAAAAGACAAGTGTCCTGCAGGTAAAAAATGTGCAGTGCTGTTATTTAATACTCAAGTCTGGCAATTTCTCAGACCAGCTGATCATCGCGAACCCAAAGCTTCAGTTGGAGGCACAAGACAGGGGGGTCCACTTTTCCCTCACTGTCTGCCAACAGGCCAAATAAAATATGACAATCTGGTAAAACAAAAAAAACACATTAAGACTTTGCTTACTTTTCCTGCAGAACTCAAACCTCTCTATCACAGACCATCACATCAGTAAATTCCATGAACCTCAGATCACCTGGTCACAGTCCTGCCCATTACGTGCAACAAGTCAGACTCTTCCGTATGGACATGTCAGGAGGAGGAGATACTTCAATACCAACCTATACTAAATTGTATCTAGTTAGATATTAATAAACAGTAATGGATACTTAAAACTCCGCACTCGTATTTTCTGCACTTTTAGTTTAAATGTTGAATTCATCAATAACGTCCAATGTCAAGCCAAGCAGCCACAGTTGGCCACGCGGCGGCGGCCACGCCACCAGGTTGACAACGCAGTTGTTCATATCTGAACCCCTCTCTCATAATCTCAGCCTGAGACAGGCGTACTTAGTACACTTATTAAAAAAAAGGTTGAAGTCTTTTAGTTTTGTATTTTTTTTATTATTATTATTATTATTATTATTATTATTATTATTATTATTCATTGAGCAGTTTGAGAAGAACATAGCGGCACTAATACAGCTTTAACTATTTATTTCAAACTGCTAATGTTACATTTTCATCCTATTGTGATTTTTTTTGTGGTGTTCTGACTGTATTAAAAAAATATAAAGTGCCCCCCCCCCATGTGTAGTATCAAAAATACCATCGCGTCTCGATCCGCCATGCTTAGTATGGTTGGGATTGATGCTGTAAGGCGGCAGCTGGTCTCCTGGTGGACTGGTTGAGTCTATGTGCTTTTTTTTTTTTTTTTTTTTTTTAAACAAAAAAAAGATACAAAAATATGAAAAATGGCCACATGGTTTGGGGTTTTCAGAGTTAATCATTAGAGCAGGGAGTTTAGAGATATACAGGCCCAACACCCTGGAGACATGACACCATGACAGTCATGTGAACAGAACCTTGCAGAAAAACCACACATGCTGAGGTAAAAAGATTCCTCGTATCACATTAAGCAGTGATCAGACTACCCAGACAGCAGGCCTTCTCTCTGCAGCAGGAGGCGAGAGCCAAAAGGAAAACTACTGAATGAATGTGTCGGTTCACACAGAAAAACTCAACCATGAAAACAGACGCAGCTTCATACTGGGAAACCGTGGAGACAACTGGATAAAAACCTGCTGCTGAAGCCTGACAGGAAAACCAAAACGACAGGAAGCATTCATTTCCATGGAAATATATCCGACACTGAAGACGCCTTTCAGAGCAGCTAACCCTGCTTTGTCCTAAATGTTCAACACAAACACACGAGAAAACGTTTGGTTTGAGGGAGACAAAGGAGAGTTTTAGTAAACATCTGTAAGATGTTGATCTATGGACATATCCACTGGCAAACAAAGTTTTACTGGTTATTCAACCCAAATTCATGGCGCTGTATAAAATGTAAATAAAAGAATTTAATGGATTTATACATTTTAACACATTTCTTTCATGTATAGAAAAGAAATTTGACCATTTCATGGAAAATCTGAGCCTGGTTGTTGTGATGGAGGCAGGTGCAGAATCCAGGTGCAACACACTGCTAAACACCACCCTGGAACTACTCAGTATTACCGCCATCCAGTTCAAGCTAATGTCACATTTACCGGGAAATGGTAAAACTTCAGCTTCTGATACGTTTTTTATGTTCTGCTGGGAAACAAATATGCATCATAAGATTTACAAAACTATTCAATTCTGTTTCAAATACATTTTATACAGCTTACCACCTTTTATAATCAAATTATCAGTCATGCTGATATTCTAACTAGTGATGAAGAGAAACCGTCAGGACAACATTTACAGTTCAAGCAGCATAAAAGATCACATTTCTGTAAAAACTGGGAGTGTTTCTTGGCACAGTGAACACAAATGTTCTGGTCCAAAAACATCCAGGATCGGGCCAGGAACAGCGGTGCATCCATCGGTTACTGCAGAGCGCTCTCAGCCTGCGACCCAGAACCGGTGTCAGACAGCATCATGACATACCTCCAGCAGATGCAGCGTCTCGGCAATGAGCCGAGCTGTAAGGGGGGTGGCGTGCCTCAAATCCACGACAACTGACACTGAACTGGGTTTGTCCTGAGTCTTACTGTGGAGAAAGAAATCAAACCATCAGTCTATCTGCTTTTCTTTTACAGTCTCAAACATGTAAAGTTGATCTCCACATACTTGTGCAGACAGTGAAAGTAATTTATGAAGTCCACAACTTCTTCTTTGATGAGTTCTGAAAGTTTGGCTTGACCTTCCGCTGGGAAGACGACCAAAAGGCAACCATGTTGATCAAACACACCTGTCCAAATTTAACACCTGCGGTCAAAAACGCATCGAACTCGTCGACAGCAAAGTAAAAAGCAGGATGAGACTTTAAGTTCTGGAAGTTTAGATTTCAGAGATAAAACTGCTGACTGAGTCACTAAACTATTCATTCTGAATAACATTTTATGCAACGTTTCATACTTTACTGATGAAAGTGGGGATTACCTGGGACCACCACAGCTCCGGAGCTGAGCACATGATCCGCGGGCAGCGGTGGGGCCCGGCGGGGCCCCCGCTCCGGCTCGCGGAGACCTGCAAAGTTTGGGAGGAAATAGTTATTTTTATTAAACACAGCCGGTTGGAATTTCCACCAGAGCCCGTGGTGTTGCCACTGGAAGAACCGGACTGACAAAGTTTTAAGCTGCTTCTAAAAGCTGCCCAAGAGAAGCCGAAGAGGCAGCGCGACATTTTGTCCGGGTCGTGATCAGGCTCGCGGTACCGGTGTCCGGTTCTCCCCACCTGCTGCGTGGCGACTCGTCATGAAGATCTCCGCTTCGTATGCGCAAGTTCTGGTCCGGAGCAGGAGAACTGGCTTTCAGGTCCGGAGCAGGAGAACTGGCTTTCAGGTCCGGAGCAGGAGAACTGGCTTTCAGGTCCGGAGCAGGAAAACTGGCTTTCAGGTCCGGAGCAGGAGAACTGGCTTTCAGGTCCGGAGCAGGAGAACTGGCTTTCAGGTCCGGAGCAGGAGAACTGGCTTTCAGGTCCGGAGCAGGAGAACTGGCTTTCAGGTCCGGAGCAGGAGAACTGGCTTTCAGGTCCGGAGCAGGAAAACTGGCTTTCAGGTCCGGAGCAGGAAAACTGGCTTTCAGGTCCGGAGCAGGAAAACTGGCTTTCAGGTCCGGAGCAGGAGAACTGGCTTTCAGGTCCGGAGCAGGAAAACTGGCTTTCAGGTCCGGAGCAGGAAAACTGGCTTTCAGGTCCGGAGCAGGAAAACTGGCTTTCAGGTCCGGAGCAGGAAAACTGGCTTTCAGGTCCGGAGCAGGAAAACTGGCTTTCAGGTCCGGAGCAGGAAAACTGGCTTTCAGGTCCGGAGCAGGAGAACTGGCTTTCAGGTCCGGAGCAGGAAAACTGGCTTTCAGGTCCGGAGCAGGAGAACTGGCTTTCAGGTCCGGAGCAGGAGAACTGGCTTTCAGGTCCGGAGCAGGAGAACTGGCTTTCAGGTCCGGAGCAGGAGAACTGGCTTTCAGGTCCGGAGCAGGAGAACTGGCTTTCAGGTCCGGAGCAGGAGAACTGGCTTTCAGGTCCGGAGCAGGAGAACTGGTTTTCACCGCCCTCAGCAGTTCGGCTGCGGTGACGCAGACGTCGTCAGGTGGACGTCGGATCAGTCCACCATTTTTGACCCGGACGGAACCAGCTGAGCTCCGCCGGCTGATGCTCACCTCTTTATAAACCACCAAGGGCGGAGAAACCAGAGAGAGGACTGGCCAAGACCCGGACCCTGTCCAACCAGATTACAGCCCGGATTGCTTGACAGTTTTTCAGTCAGTAAAACTTCTAAGGGGATTTTATTTTATTTGGCTTTTAGTTAATTCTTATTCTCATTTTTCTTCCTTAACATAAATGGCGTTTTTGCTTGCTGACAAGCAGAAATTAAAAGTGAATCCTCTGCAAAGTGTAGAAACTTCCAGTTCACCCCTCATCTGCTAGAGCACAGGTGTCAGACTCCAGTCCTTAAAGGCCAGTGTCCTGCAGGTTTTTGTTGTCTCCATACTCCAACAAACCAGAAAGAAATTCATAAATACGTTGACAAGAAGCTGCTGGATCCATTTGATTTGAATCAGCTGTGTTGATAGAGGGAAACAACAAAAACCTGTCGGATATGGCCCTCGAGGCCTGGAGTTTAACACTCCTGTGTTAGAGGCTCCAAAACAGAGCAAATGTCCACAGAGGCCAACTTTACAGCAGAAATAAACATGTTTACAGCCTGGTAGATAAAAACATTTAGGGTTTAATAGGTCAGGTTTACCTTCATCACAACTGTGGGAAGCAGGATTTTTCACACCATTTATTTTTACAATTACAGGTGCACAACAACCTGAAACAGCTGCTACCATGTTACCCTGTCTTTATCTAACTCATTGTTTAGAGGTTATTTGTTCTCAAAATTTGGCATAATTGGGGGCGTGTCCTGTTGATTGACACGTACCGGGTTGAGCTTTAGCCAGCCTACCTCTGTTAACTGGTTAGCTTCCTTAAACCCCAGGTTCTCACAGGAACCTTGAGTTCTCCGCTACAGGCAGGCAGGAATTTGATAAATGTTCATCAGTCAACCACCCTCATGTTCACAGACCGCACATAGCCAAGCGTCATTGGGAACAGCTGGTTAACTATCAGGAAAACAAAGAGGAACTAGAAAAGCGCTATTCTTGAAGAAGAGCAAATGTGAATGCCCTTTTATGCTGAATGATTGATATGCAATTGCATAATCATTTGGAGAAGCAGCACAAGTACGCAACTTAAATTATTATAGTAATGCATGGGATTGCCTTTGCCACCAGTGTGTCATCAGCAGAATTGCAAAAAGATGTGAAAGGTTGAACTGCTATCAAGAAGCCAAAGATTATTTTAAATAGTTTGTAAATACAACTAAAATTCGGAAGTCTGTAGTTAAACTATATTAATCATTGCAGAAAACCCTTTAGAACTGCTTGTGTAATACGTTAAAGACTTTATTGTTCAACATGATCAATGTTGTTTCATTTGAAGAATTTTAACAACAAAACTGTAATATTTTACTGTCATGTCTGCAGTTTTGTTTTGTTTTTTTTTACCTTGAACTGACCCTTCATATTAATTGCACAACTTTGGAGGACAGACATTGCACAGGATATATCTTATTTGGGCAGACAGCCCATGCTTTAACTGCACAGTTTGAAGCCAAAACCAAAGTCAAAGTCAAAACTCTTTGATTGGATCAGTCCACAGCACAGCATAGAAATGTTTTACCTTTTTCCACACATGTATATCTGGGCAAAATGGTGGCCTTGTTCTTTTGAGAATGGGCCTTTGCACTGGATGTTGTAGATTTAAATACAAAAAGTAACATTTCAACAAATATTACCACACAGTACAACTTATCAGCTCCTTCCACATCTGTATCAATCTGTCTTTATATATTGCACAGACAGTGACTTTTTGTGCAGGTAGTCCACATATTAACTGCACAGCTTGCAGCTGAAGCTGAACCTGTACACTCTGATGGAGCATACCATCATGATGCACAATGTTCAAAACTTGATTTGAACCATTGCCTTGTATACCAATGCCTACCTGTGTACTGGTGCAGAAAATGAACCAATCGCTGAACTGGATTATCTGTTTTGTCCGATCACAGGAACAGATTTTAAAAATTGGCAAAAACTTGAATAATTCGAAAAGTATAAATGTTACAAAGACCGAAAGTCATAGCACATATCTCCTGAATTGGCTGAAGAGTTTTATGCTTGAAGGCTTGAAGGGAGACTAAAGGTGTTGGAGGAGTAACATTTCACACATCTTGCAGGAAAGACAACTTTGTTACGTTTGAAGCATTTTAACAATAAAAATTTAATATTTAAAGGTCATTTCCCCACAGTTTTTTTTTTTAACTTCAATTAACATTTTGTATAAGTTGTGCAATTTCCCAAGACATATATTGCACAGACACTATTCTACTTGTGTGAACAGTCAACACTAACTGCACAGTTTGCAGTTAAATCTAAGCACTTTGATGGAACAGTACGCAGTAGTTTGTGTGCAAAAACTAGCATACCATCACGGGGCCCAACATTTAATGCTGGATTTGAACCCCTGCCTTGTATACCATTACGTACCTGTGTACTGGAGCAGAAATAGACCAATCACTGAGCTAAATTCCGTTTTGTCCAATCACAGGAATGGATTTGAATTCATTGACGAAAAGCTTGAATAACTTGAAAAGTATACATGTTCTCAAGACCAAAAGTCATAGCATATATCAACTGAATGGCCTGAAGAGTTTGATGCTTGAATGGTTTAAGTGAGACAAAAGGCGTAGGAGGAGTAGCGTTTCAAACATTTTGCAAGAAAGACAATGGAGACCAGGCTCGAGACGAACCGGACACTGCAAACTGGTGCAAAGCTCTGAACCCCTGTTGAAGCTGTTTTCAGCTCATTATGCAAAAACCGACCAATCCCCAAGCTTAATTTTTTCAAGGTCCAATCCACATTTGGTTTGAAGGACTTTCATCCTATCACAAGGCTGAATTCATTTTTACAAAATGCTAAATATCTCAAAAACTACAAAGATTTTTTTTTAAAAAATCATAGCACACATGTCCTGAAGGAGCTGCACAGTTTAAGATCTGAATTATTGAAGTGACTTAAACGGTGCAGGACTAAGAGCATGGCAAAATTTGGCGGAATAAAATATAATAATAACTAGAAACAGCAATTATTGAAATAATAGTAACTGTGAATGCCCATTTATTGAACTATGCTGAACGATTGAAATGAAATTGCATAAGTATAAGAAATTGAAAAAAAGCACAACTGACATTTTTTCTAATTGCCCCACATTGGGTTTGAACCCATTAACTTCTGTACTGAAGCACACTGACTTACTCACTATGCCACTAGCACTCTTACTTGCACCTTGGAAAAAGCATTGAAATTTTTTCTAATTGGAATGGACATGCCTTTTTTTCATTTCTAGCAGCGTGTAATTAACGGGATGGCAAAAACATGTGCAAGGTTGAACTAAACTCCAGTAAAGATGTGAAAGACTTTGTTCAATGTGAAAAACTTTTTTTTAATGTGTTTAAGATTTATCAAAGTCTTGAAACGTTGCAGGGAGCATTGTTGGAACAAATCCTTCATATTTAATTGTGACATTTGCAAATAAATTCCTTTGCTCCTTCAAGTGCGCAGCTGAGACCAATAGTTCACATTGAGCAGCCTGCAGAACTGCACCCCATCACCCAAGCAACAGCCGACAAATGATAACAGAGCTCCATGTTAAATGCTGCATTTGAACCCATGCCTTGTATGTGTACCGGTGCACAAAATGGACCAATCACTGAGCTGACTTCCGTTTTGTAGAATCACTGGACATTTGGCAAAAATGGGAATGACTTGAAATGTTTACATGTTAGAAAGACCAAAGGTCATAGCACATATCTCCTGAATGAGTTGAACAGTTTGATACTTGAATGGTTGAAGTGAGGCAAAAGATGTAGGAGGAGTAGCGTGCCAAACAGAAAAGACAATGGGGACGGGAACTTGATGAACTGGACACTGCAAACTGATGAAACCCTGTTGAAGCAGTTTTCTGTTCGTTATGCAAAAACTGACCAATTGTAGAGCTGAGTTTTTGCAACATCCAATGCACAGTGGATTTGAAAGACTTTCATCCAATCACAAGGCTGAATTAATTTTTGCAAAATGTTAAATATCTCAAAAACTACAAAGATTTGAAATGACAAAAGTCATAGCACACTTCTCCTGAAGGAGCTGCAGGGTTTAAGATATAAACGGTTGAAGTGACTTGAACAGTGTAGGAGGAGTAGCACGGCAAAATTTGCCGGAATAATAAGAATAATAAAGAACCGCATCTCAATTACGATTATTACTATTAATTAATAATAAGATAGAAAGAAAAGAATCTCAATAATGTGAATGTCCAATGGGCATTCACATTAATAAGATAGAAAGAACAGGAACTCAATAATGAATCAGTAACTAATGTATAGTTAACCAGTACTTATTGGTGAACACACAGGCCAGGCCCTTAAATTATTATTTCCATTGCAGTATGATTGACCGATAATACTGTAGTGATTGGGAGCAGCGCTGGTGATTAGGTGAGTGGCAGCACCTGGGATATAGAGTAAGCAGAGGTGGTAAAGGGACTGAGCCAGTGTGTGGGAGGTGTTCTGGGGAGAGGAGCTTGGTTTCTGCTATCAGGTAACAACCCAGCCAAGCAACCGTCTAGTGCTCAGTGGGCCTGGTGGGAGGGTCCTGATAGCACCAATGTAAGGCCGCTTGCGGCGAAGACAATAAGTGGAACTGAGTTCGCCATCCAGGCAGGGATGGGAGGAGTGAGGGGGACATATAGGAGTACACTCATCCACTCCCCAGCTACAGAAGAGGTACTCCAGCTGTCAGTAGAGGCTTCACCGTGCTGGGCCGGCATCTACCTGGGACAGCTACACTACCGCCGCACAGCAGAGCAGGCACCACAACAAATTATCATAATGAAACTATTGTATTTCTCAGTACAACTATGATCTTTATTTTTACATTTTACTTTCATGACTTTTATTTTTATTTATTTTCTTTATTTTATCTCTGACATTCCCTCCTGTTTGTAATTGTTTTATTCTCTCCAGTCAAGTTGCTTTCATGGGTCGACACAAACCCCTCGTGGCTTCCAGGGAAACTATCCACATTGCCCCGTTGCCCCGGCAACAGCCCAGATGACTGATGAGGGCATGTCAGCATCTCAGGACAGCAGAAGGAGTAATGAAAAAGAGAATAATATGAATAAAAAATAGTAATATGTGTTGATTATACTGTAAACTTTTGTCTATAATGAGTAAAGAAATGTAACAAAACAAGGAATTTAAAACCTTTTCATACATCTTGGTTATAATCAGTAGGTAGATTAATAAAAGGGAAAGTTGCACATTCTAACTACACATCAAGCTCGGTCATGATTTTATTCAGATCTTCAGGATCATCTTCTGTCGGTATGAGCACGTACTGTGAAACTGTTGCACCTTCAGTTTTAGAGATCATCCTTCTGATGCATGGCAACGCAGGATGTGGACAGTCCTGGGTCCTGATGTGAACCACCGCCAGATATACCGGCCTGGCCCACTCTCAGTGGAATCGCTGGCTTTCAGTGTGGCAAAACTTTCAGATGCTGTTGAACAGAGGTCCATTCAGCAGTGGAATCTGGAACCCCGGTGCAGCAAGACTCTTGAATCACCTGGCAGGTACCACCTTGTTCTGCTAACAGGAAGTCCAGAGCCATACGCTTTGCTACGCCATGAGATGTAAGGCTTTTAAATATGGCTGCCATGAAATAAGACCTGCTTCCACCAGAGCAGTGAGATTCTCCTCACCTTGAGTCCTTGTGGTCGTGTTATCAAATCGAGGCCCTCTGTTAGAGATGAGTGTCCCCAGGGCCGGATTAAAAGTGCACAGGCCCCTGGGCCCACAGTGTTCCTGGGGCCCCCTTCCCCAACTATAACATTGTAAAAATGGAGAATGATACTCTGTGAAACGACATTTCTAACATCTCTCAGCCAATGGTACCAGTAGCAATACACTGTGGTGTCCAAACCACTGGTGTTTGCCCTACGTGGGCCAAACATGGGCCCCAAGTGGGCGTGGGCCCCTGGGCCTGGGCCCTTAATGCCCATTGGATAATCCGGCCTTGAGTCTCCCAGCACAGAAAACAGTGTTACACTTAGAGAGCAGGCCATGCTGTCATGAACTGGTAGGTGTGGCCAGAGGTAACAGTTAGCAAACAGCGAGAAGTGACTTTATGTGCCACCTGGACTGCAGTTATATACCAGAAGTTGTCATGCCCATCGTGATCATCTGTTGCATGTCTGGGCTTGATTGTATGTTTGTCAAAGAAACTATTAACACGTCTGAGCTGCCAAATGTTGATGAGCTGTTCAAGATTCAGTGACATCAAAGCAAATGTACAAAAGTACAATGTGCAGGACTCGCACTGCTGAGATGTCCAGCATTGTTTGCGCTGAACCCTTTCACTGATGGGCAGCAGCCTGATGCCACACTGGCTACGGTTACATGAGGTTTTTTAATTCAGAATTAGTAATTCTGAATTAAATAATTTGGAATAACGTATTCTCCTACGAGTTTAAATGAAAATAATATTTCCGAATGAAGGTTTACATGAAACACGTCCTCACTTAATTCCTCTTCAGAGCGGCGGGTTGGGAAGGGTTCTGATTGGACAGAGGGTGCACGTAACGTATGACGTATACCAGAAATAAACAAAGCTGGCTCCCTGCTTCTCGTCTTTTCAGTCATAACTTGTAAAAACTACATAATAAGCACCAGTATTTTTATTCTAAATGTGAAGTAGCAGCTCAACACCAGCATACTACTCCACTTTCTGCAGCAACTGAGAAGGAGAAGAAAGACAGACCACCGAACACGGGAGGTAAAACAACGTCATCGGGACAGGACAAGGTAACGAGCATGCTCAGAACGACCAGAATTAACTTAGAGCGGAATGAAGGTTTACATGACAGAGGAATTAAATAGATCGGGATTAAAATGCGAATAAACCAGCTGTTTACATCGGGATTCAGTTTAACTCTGAACAGAAATTTGCGTTAGGAATTAACATGGTTGTTTTTCATCAGTTTAAAGTGGAATTAACTTTTATTCCGAATTAAAGAGGAATTAAAACTCCCATGTAAACAGACGGACTGCGACTTCGGCAACCAGGTTTGTTTTCCTAATGAACTCACAAAGCTGTTTGTTTCTTCACTGGAGTTTGAGACAAGGACACCTGTGGCTGACCGCTCCCTTCGTAGTCCGGGCTTTGACTTTGTGAGTCTGTGAGAGCCACCGGCTCCTTTCTGCAGTGTGGAGGTGGATCCAGGTGGGTCTCTCAGCGATTTTTACTGCAGTTGGAGTGGTCAGCAGCACGTGGTGCGGAGAATGCCAGTGTTTTCCTTTTGATGGCTTTCATCATCACACCGTCTCCAGGTCTCCTTCCTCTGGGATGATATTAGCAGACACAACTTCTTTTGCAGGTAAAACCTTGATCAAATGGTCAGTTAGTGTCGTTTCTTCTGGCTCACAAAACTGTGCTAAATCTGGTGGATAACATGGCCGTCTATGTACTGTCTCAAAAGGAGTTCAACCATCTTCAGTTGGAGTTATGTGCATGTGCAACGATACTAAAGGAATACTGTGAAGCTAAATCTTCCATTTCAGCCATAATTTTCTTTAATTTGTCTTCTACTATGCCATCGTGGCATTCAGCCAAACCTGCTGATTGTGGGTGGGAAGAGCAGTGTGTTCCATGCTTGTGAGAAATACTGAATAATTTGATTAACAAAACGTGTACGATTATCACTGTAAATTATTTGTGGTATTCCAAACCTTGGAATTATTACTCTTTCTAGCGCTTTAGCTGCTGTCATAACATCTGAATGTGGACATGGAAACAGTTCAACCCCATTTAAAAAATGTATAATCACTAAACAAAACTCTTTTCTTTTACAGTTATTTAATTCAATAAATCAATAATTCATTGATCCATTCAAATATTTTGGAAGAATAGGATAGCTTTGAAGATTTGACTATTCTAGTCTTAATGTTATCTTGAGGATTGTTTTAAGACAAACTAAACATTGTTGACTTTTTTTTTTAGTAAGTTGAGAATCCATGATGTTTAAATATCTGATCAATACTCAACATCCCTCCGACTGACGCATGACTTTATCATGTGACACTACTGTTGCATATACACACTAATTCTTCGGTTTCAGTTCATTTCAAAGATTGTTTTCATTGTTGGAGTGTTTCTGATCTGGCCTGGACTGAGGCCAGTTAAAACACATTATGCAGTGCAGATCCAGCCGGTTTTACTGCCTGCAAACACCACAGGTGAGCTCACATTATCTGCTTTCTTTTTTCTGAAGTCCAGCTGTTACTGATTGAGGTCCTGAAGTGATCAAATCCATTTCAGTCCATCTTCAGCTGGAATGACTGCTGATTGAAATGGAAACACTGCGTGTCTCTGGGCATTAGATAAGGACTGAATCATTTGTAAGCGGATCAGTGACTTTCCAGGTTCAGAAAAATAATAAACTGACAATTAGCAGATATTAAGTCTTTTCTACTGCGACATGTTTCGGTTTCCCAGTTGAGAAGTAAACTTCCATAAAATCGTGATTTTGTTCATTGATCTCAACTCTGATCAGTATTCTAATTTCTCTTGTAAGTCTGTAATTCTAGAGACGTACTATCATGTCTATTTAGAAAAATCAGGAAGGGAAAAGCACTGCGTCGCCAATATGATTGGCGTTCTGATAGGACACGCCCCTTTTGCTCCGCCCCTAAATCTTTCAGTAAGATTTCGGTCGATCCCTGACCAGACGTGAAGGAAGGTCGGCCTTTTCCACCTCAATTTGGACAGACATGCACTTACACACACACTTTAACAACTCTGTTTAAGATTGACTTAAATGTCTTCTATTAAAGAAGAGAATCTTTTGTTTTTCATCATATTATTCTATTCTATCCATTTATTCAGTTCTTCAGTCACTTTTACTTCATCTCTCCAAGAAATAATCCAATATTAAAGTTTATACATTTGTCTTCCTTTTAAACCCCTTAAATGAACTTTCAAATAAAAACTTATAAACGATCAATCCCACTGTAGCTCGTTATACAGCACGCTCTATTAACGCACATTTAAAAGTCCTCTTCAACATCATTTTATCACATAATATAAATCTTTCTATTATCAGATAAAAGTCAGTCCTTTGAACTCATCCAAAAAACACACAGGTCCCAAAGAGGGAAAAAAACCTATTTACCTAAACAACGTTCAGAAAGGATCTATTTTCTTTCAACTCTAAAAGATGCATCAAGTTTCAGCTTCTTATGCAAATAAGCTGACGTGCATGACCTGCCATCCATCTCTTACAGCCTTTCACACACACACACACACACACACACACACACACACAGCGCTGCACATCTGCTTCACTAAACTTCTGCACACACACCCAGACGATCATCATCTCACCAGACACACCAGAACCCTCCTGTAGTAAGGACCAGACAAGGTGGTCTGAACACCCGGGGCTTCTCTCGGCCCCCTTGTAGTCTTTCAAACACAAGACAGACACCTGGGCTTCCCTGAACGTCCTTGTTGAATGTTAACAAAATGTTATTTCCACACAACGTGAGTCACAAAAACAGGATCTTTCTAAACTCGTTCCGCTGTCATATTTACGTTGAGCTGAATTTTAAAACCTACTTTTCTCCGTGGAAATCGGACGTCAGTATATTCACAGCAGCTGTTCTGTACACGAGAAAAAATGTTGTGATCATGTTATGATCATGACTCATCAGAAAAGCTTCACATGAACTTATGATCACATTTCACCCAGTTAGTGTCTGAAATATAAAAATGTTTCTACTCTGTCAATGGATCAGCAGCAGATGAGATGAGACATACTTCTGTACTGATAAAACAATGGAAATAAATAAAACCCATTTGTGCCGAAAGCCTCCAAGCAGCTGGTCAGGTCACTGATGGGAAACATACCTGTGTGAGAATGACAAGTCTTAGCATTTCCGGTGATTCACTGAACTGGTCTGACTGCATCTGAGAGGATTCCTGTCTCTGTTTACCTTGAAAAAAGGAGACAAGAATCCCTTTAATAAGATTTCCTGTCAGGAAACCAGTGTCTCTTCAGAACAACAATCATTAGCAGTAAATGAAGTTTGAGGTTCCCCTTTAACAACGTAGCTGACAAGAACATCTGTGATTTATCTAGGCTTCACTTTCATTCATTCATTACGGCTTAGACCGATGAAGGGTCGCGGGGGAGCTGGAGCCTATCCCAGCAGGCTTAGGGCGAAAGGCGGCGGACACCCTGGACAGCTCGCCGGTCCATCGCAGGGACACACAGAGACAGACAAACACTTAGAGTAACCAGTTAACCTGCCCGTCTTTGGTGGGTGGGAGGAAGCCGGAGAACCCGGAGAGAACCGGGCTTCACTTTGTGCTGGGAAAAGTCTCAGTTTGGCCCTGAGGTAGTCATAGCAACTACTTCTCAATCAGTGCTTGTGAAGTGTTCTGTATATATATTCACACCAAATGCAATTAGCTTCCTTAAAACTTGTGAGTTTGCTTGTTTTTACTTGACACCTTCTTCAGATTTTTTTCTTTTACTTTTCGGGGTCTTTCCTATCAGTAAATGATTTTAAATTCTGGTTTTAATGTTGCTACCAGGTTGTTGAGCTGAGGATAACATCTCCTTCATGGAAAGCCTTGCAGATTTCAGCAGAGCAACTCTAAACCACATACTGCATCGTCACAGCAGCATTGCTTCACAGGAGAAGACTCCAGCTGCTGAACGGACCTGCCTGCAGTCCAGACCTTTCACCTGAAGAAAACATCTGGAGCATCCAGAACTGTAGAGCGGCTAGAATCCTGCATTAAACCAGAATGAGACAGCATTCCTCTTCTAAAACTCCAGCTGCTGGTCTCCTCTCTTCCTAGACGTGTGTGGGCTGTAGTTGGAAGTAGAGGGGAGGTTACACAATGGTGAATATCACCCAGAACTACTTTTAGAAACATGTTGCTGCCATCAGATTCAAAATGAGCCTCATTTTCCATGAAGTGGAAAATCTGTTGGGAATAAAATATGGGTTGATAAAATTTGAAAATCATTGCATTTTGTTTTTATTTACAGCTTCACTTTCTGTGGAATATATCACCAATATTATAACTATTATTATTATTATTATTATTATTATTATTATTATTATTAATAATAATAATAATAATAATAATAATAATAATAATAATAATAATAATAAATTATTATTTCACTTTGATTTATGATTTTAAAAAATCCAGTTTCTCATCCATTTTGAGTGACTTAAATACTTTGCTCCAAATCCTGTTGAACCCAATCTGATACTTGTCTTCAGCCCCCTATAGATACCATAAAGATCATATAATCACATAATGATTTGTATATGTCAAACAGTAATACAAAATGCTCCCCATCACACACACACACACACACACTTGTTTTTCCAAGGCCGTGGGGATGTCATTTTGCTCTTGACAAGGTGGTTACATACGGGGACCAAACTTTCTACATGAATTTCAGCCTAATTTCAGCTTAATTTTAGCTTATGAATTTTTTGGTGGACCTTAGAACAACAAAAATACCTTTAATGTTAAATTTGATCAAATTTGGAAAATTGAACACTGTCAGGTTTCTCCATCCTGGTGTTGACATAACCATTTAGTGAAACCACTGTCTACCACCAGGGGCACTGTTCAAGTCATCTTTAGGAAATACATAGAAAAGGATGTTCAAGTATGAAAAATGGGAGTTTTGTAAACAAAGATCTGAGTGTGGAAGTGTACATTATATTTGATTTGTTTAAAATAAAACCATTTTCTGTACCTAGTAATTTGTGTACTGCCAGTGATTAATACTGGACTCCAATCTTGTGTTATATGAACCGCTTTATTACATAAAATCCACAAAACCCAACAATTAAATTTCTTTGGAGGGCCACACAGCCCTCCATGTGCTCGCCAGAGGTAGCCTGACTGCCATTAGGTACCGAGATGAGATCCTCAGACCCCTTGTGGGACCATATGCTGGTGCGGTTGGCCCTGGGTTCCTCCTAATGCAAGACAATGCTAGACCTCATGTGGCTGGAGTGTGTCAGCAGTTCCTGCAACACCAAGGCATTGATGTTATGGACCGGCCCGCCCGTTCCCCAGACCTGAATCCAGCTGAACACATCTGGGACATCATGTCTCGCTCCATCCACCAACGCCAAGTTGCACCACAGACTGTCCAGGAGTTGGCGGATGCTTTAGTCCAGGTCTGGGAGGAGATCCCTCAGGAGAACATCCACCGCCTCATCAGGAGCATGCCCAGGTGTTGTAGGGAGGTCATACAGGCACGCAGAGACCACACACACTACTGAGCCTCATTCTGACTTGTTTAAAGGACATTACATCAAAGTTGGATCAGCCTGTAGTGTGTTTTTCCACTTTCATTTGGAGTAGAACTCCAAATCCAGACCTCCATGGGTCGATACGTTTATTTTTCATTGATCATTTTTGTGATTTTGTTGTCAGCATATTCAACTATGGAAAGAACAAAGTATTTTATAAAATATTTAATTCACTCAGATCTACAACGTGTTATTTTACTGTTCCCTTTAGTTTTTGAGCAGCGTAGAACCCACCCCTTTTTCAGACCGCAAGAGGGGTTCATTTATCTCCAAAATGCCCATACACATGGCTGAGAGGTTTTTTTTAAACTGATTCTGAAACTATGTAGCCCATCCCCAAATAAATTTGTTTGAATTTAATCTACAGGTTAGATGGTTTTCATGAGGCATTTGCAATCCCATGTTTTTTTTCTTACTTAGAAATATCTTACCTTTGGCTGAAGTCATATCTTAGTACTTTTTTTGGTCATCCTAGACTGAACTAAAGACAGCAGGTCTGTTTAGTAAATGAATTTGCACCAGTGTAAATAGTTTTTGTGTTTGCCTTGTACATGCATCTGAAAATATTGGTTTAACAGTTGTCTCTTAACTTGTTAAATAGTACTAAATGACAAGCTGTTAACAATTTTTAAAAAATTGTTCCTTTCATGGCATAATGGGTTTGTTTCATACCTGAAGATGAAGAAGTAGAAGCTAAAACTGCAGTAGCCGTCTCACTTGAGTCCACCTCATCTTCAGTGTCTGATGCACTGTCCCCAGACATTTTTTCTGAAAAAACACCAGAGCATGCATTATATCGTACTATTAGATGGCTAAAAGCACATTAAGCTAAATAAAACACTTGCAACGGAATATTAGACGGCCAACAGAAATTCAAATACTGGCAGCTAAAGTTATTTTCCCTTATTTTAAACACCATTCAAGAAAGCCATCGGAAATCTTAATGTATATAGTAATGTAAATATATCAACAAATTTACCAAAAGCAAGATTTAGAATCTGAAATATGAAAAAATGCCAGCTGTGACTCATGTCAAGCTTTTTCTTTGAATTTTAAGCATTTTTAAATCTCTTGAAGGGAAGACAGTCAGATGTAGTTTGCAACGTAGGACTGCTTTACCATGTGGATCTATGCTGATCTCATCCAGGTTTTTTCCTTTAAAGTTGGACAGCTGCCCTCCTTCCAGTGCAATCAACACCTTACTCATTTTTACCAGCTGTAATGTCCCCTCGAGTAGTCTGTAGTACTGGCGATGGACACGGATGTCATGGCCGAGGAAGTCTGCCAGGTCGTCCATCTCATTGTCCTTTAGGTTGAGAACCTTTGACATGGTGGCCATGTGTTTTCTAAGTTTAGTTGAAGACAATGCGCTTGGGTTGTTTGCTCCACAGCTTTGAGCCATTTGACAAATAGCATCTGATCCTCTGAAGTGACTGAGAATCTGTGGTCTTCCAAACATATACAGATTCTCATCCAACACGTCACTCTGACGCGATTCTGGACAAGCAAGTTCATGGATGAAACCATAGCAGGGATAAGGAGAATGGGGACTTTTCGGCCATGTTTACCTTTGATCTCAATTCGCTGGAAATGCTTACACAGCTTCTTCTTAACTTCTGACAAAGCAACTTCCACATCTGGATGAGTGCCAGAGGTATCTCTTAAGGTAAAGGCACTCAGAGGCATCTTGGATACGTCTCCCTCTCTCTGCCAGTTAAAAAGTATCACCTCACAAAGAGTGACTTTAGCAAGTTCAGCCCTGTTCTTTTTCAGTGCTTTGTCCTCAAGGTTCTTCTGGCACTCCATCCTTTTCCCATCAAGATAGTGGTGCATCTTTCTCACGTCTTCAGCAAATGGAAGAAGCTGAGGAGCATTCCCTTTTGCCTCTTTCAAATTCCTAAGGGCATGGGACGAAACACACTCACTCCATTTGGTCTCATAGATTTGTTTAACCTGACCTGCACATTACGAATGGTGTTCTTGTCTCCTGATATCATGGCCTCACATTCAAGAACATCAGCCTTTTTCCTGAGATTGTAACCCAACTTAAGTGCTAAAGATGGGATCTTGAAGACATTTCTTTTCTCATCCAAGCCAGCCACTTTCTTAACAGCTTCTATGACATGAAGGGAGTTAGCTGGCACAAAGCTGACATCATCTCTAACTTGCCACCCTTCTGTCCTTGAAGAACAACTCGTCCAGTCTCACGCATCTTCTGCCAGATGTATTCGTGTCTTGTTACATCTTGACCATGCTTATTAAATAAGTGCTCTCCAAATTTCAAGATGTTGGATTGTTGACGGGGATGACCATTCTTTTTCCTTCTTTAATCACTTCATGATTGTGTGCACAGTTTCCTTTATTTCTCAATAAATAAAGTTGCAGTTTTCACTCCTTAGAGCCTTTGGGACATTTGCCTTTGCCACTTCTGGTTTGTCATTGTGTTTGGATTCCAGATGGTGTGACATTTTACTGTAAGGTTTACTGCAAAATACACAAGAAAACCTTTTATTTTAAAGCCTCCTACCATTTTCTTTCTTCTTCAGGGTCATGACTGTTGACCCTGTTGCAGCTAGGGAACTTGAAGAGATCACAGCCTTCTCTTAAGTGGCTGAATTTCTAGAGAGGAAGTTGTTTTCTGGACTCTTTTCTTCTTCTTCATCTGTTTGACAACTGCTGAACGGTCACTGTCTTTTACACTGTCGCTATCAGATTCAGGAACATACTCTTTCTCATTGATGTCTGAACTTGGAGACTCTTCTGTGTATCCAATCATCTCTTTGTTTGACTAAAAGAAAAAAAAGGCTCCTATAAACTTCATACTTCAAATATATTACTAAAACCAAAAATATGAATAATATTAAAATTAGTAATTGAGGGGCAAAAAAAGACAACTTCAGGTACTAATCTGTCCATCTCTCTTTATAAATTTGGAGCATGAAGCTTTCATTGCAACATTTTAACATCAAGATTGGTTTAAACCTTGCTTTGAAAAATCTATAAAATGGTAAAGATACTGTCCTAAAATAGAGAACCAGAATGTTTTATGGCAAGAAGTCCCAAAAATTTTATCTTCTATTACGATAGTCCAGACATGAGCATGTCTCATCTTATCCCAAAGAATCTTAGATTTTAAGCTTTTTCATTTTCCCTTCATTGCAAACATTTTGTGTAAAATAGTTTTTGTGTTTCCAAAGCTGTAACTTTAAAATTGCTTTTCTCTGATAAAATAATATCAGTTTGATTCCTTTAGCAAATAGATTTTCTTTTTGAAACAAAGTTAAAGCTAGAGTTCATGTTATTGATAATTTATGGGTGTGCTGTGTTTTTATTTAATTTAAGTATATATTCCAAAATAAATGTGAATAGTTTATTAAGGGATCTCCTCCCAGACCTGGACTAAAGCATCCGCCAACTCCTAGACAGTCGGTGGTGCAACTTGGCGTTGGTGGATGGAGCGAGACATGATGTCCCAGATGTGCTCAGCTGGATCCAGGTCTGGGGAACGGGCGGGCCAGTCCATAACATCAATGCCTTGGTGTTGCAGGAACTGCTGACACACTCCAGCCACATGAGGTCTAGCATTGTCTTGCATTAGGAGGAACCCAGGGCCAACCGCACCAGCATATGGTCCCACAAGGGGTCTGAGGATCTCATCTCGGTACCTAATGGCAGTCAGGCTACCTCTGGCGAGCACATGGAGGGCTGTGCGGCCCTCCAAAGAAATGCCCCCCCACACCATTACTGACCCACTGCCAAACCGGTCATACTGGAGGATGTTGCAGGCAGCAGAACGTTCTCCACGGCGTCTCCAGACTCTGTCACGTCTGGCACATGTGCTCAGTGTGAACCTGCTTCCATCTGTGAAGAGCTCAGGGCGCCAGTGGAGAATTTACCAATCTTGGTGTTCTCTGGCAAACGCCAAACGTCCTGCATGGTGTTGGGCTGGAAGCACAACCCCCACCTGTGGACGTCGGGCCCTCATACCACCCTCATGGAGTCTGTTTCTGACTGTTGGAGCAGACACATGCACATCTGTGGCCTGCTGGAGCTCATTCTGCAGGGCTCTGGCAGTGCTCCTCCTGTTCCTCCTTGCACAAAGAAGGAGGTAGCGGTCCTGCTGCTGGGTTGTTGCCCTCCCACGGCCTCCTCCACGTCTCCTGATGTACTGGCCTGTCTCCTGGTAGCGCCTCCATGCTCTGGACACTACGCTGACAGACACAGCAAACCTTCTTGCCACAGCTGGCATTGATGTGCCAGGTGGTGACCACAGACCACTTCTCAGTTCCGATGCTTTCTGGCTGATGTTTTGGTCACTTTTGAATGCTGGCGGTGCTTTCACTCAAGTTTTTTTCATTCACATGATAAGCAATTAATATATGGATTTAAAGTGGGTGCACCCACACACACACACACACACACATTTCCACCGGTACTCACAACGTAGCAAGAACAAAAACACGTGCTACATTAAATTACATTTTGTTACATTTTAAGACAACAGACTTTTTTTCAATAAATATCTCATATTTTAACAAAATAATTTTCTAGCAGTTTTTTCATGGCTCGGACGTTAAAGAGTTAAGATATGTACAGTAAAAAGGCTGCACAGCATGTTGTACAGAGGAAAATAAATGATAAATGCGATAAAAGGAATAAATAAAGTCAAAATGACACACTTCCGGTTTGCCTATCAATTGTCCACTGACTTATCAATCGCTTCAATCTACAGCACTTTAGAAATAACTAACACAAGCAAAACCTTTTGGATGTTAAATGTAACAAGCTTAAACACATGGCACACTTTAAAACTACTGTGGAAAATGTTTTAAACGCGGCAGCTTCGTATTGTTCTGGAGTTTATTTTGAAGGTGAAACCGGAAGTACTTCACTGACGTGCTGGCTAAGCTAACAGTGCTGCGTTGTAGCTACAGATCATGTTTTAATAGTCTTTCTGGCGGATAAATTCACATTGTATTGGATGTAAACAGTATATTTGCATTTATTACTCTTAGAAGTTATGATAGGTGAGGTTTTAAAGAATTTTTTTAAATAATTTTGCGTATAACAATAAAATTGCCCGCGTGAACGCTTTGTTTTTGTAAGGCTAATGACGTAAGATTTGATGTGTGCGCGTGCCGCAAAAGAGGTTGAAGTTAGCTTCAATTCGCAAAATGTGTAAAGGGCAATTCCACTGAATTTTTCGGAAACTATACCACATTAGACCAGGTCCTGACAAAAATTTACTACAAGTGTTTTAGTTTTTTGTCAGGACCTGGTCTAATGTGGTCCAGATGCCAAAAAATGGAATAAAATGAGCTTTATTTGCATTTTCACAAATAGAATAAAGGTTGTACAAATCAGACAATTTATTTTCATAAATCTGCATATTATTTAGAATATCTCAGTCCAGGTTTGAAAAGTCTAAGTATCGTAGATTTTTGTCAGGACCTGGTCTAATGTGGTCTAGTTTCTCAAAAATTCAGTGGAATTGCCCTTTACACATATTACGAATCGGAAGCTAACTTCAGCCTCGTCGTGCGCAGCCAGTTTGCTCCAGCTACACATTTCATGCTCGGCGGCTGAAAAATGTCCCTGTTCTCATCAGACTAAAAACATCCAGTTGCGTTTGGAGGCCTGAAGCGTCGCGAGGTGCTGAACCAGCGTGTGGCTGCAGACATGAACGTCCACCTCGGGAGGAACGGGCTGATCGGGCTCTCTGTCGGAGCTGCAGCGGGATTGGGTCTGATCGCTTTCATAGTTTACAGGGAAATCAGTAAGAGGAGATGTCCGGGGCACGCACCGCAAACCCCGCCAGCACCACGGTTGTTGGACGCATCTGATGAAGGAGCGCCGCTGATGGAGCCGCTGGATGCGCAGGGTGGGTCGGCCTCATCCGGTCTGTACCGACCGTGGTGGTACTGAGGTGGTACCGTGGTGGTACTGAGGTGGTACCGGTGGTACCGTGGTGGTACTGAGGTGGTACCGGTGGTACCGTGGTGGTACTGAGGTGGTACCGTGGTGGTACTGAGGTTGTACCGGTGGTACCGTGGTGGTACTGAGGTGGTACCATGGTGGTACTGAGGTTGTACCGGTGGTACCGTGGTGGTACTGAGGTGGTACCGTGGTGGTACCGGTGGTACCGTGGTGGTACTGAGGTTGTACCGGTGGTACCGTGGTGGTACTGAGGTGGTACCGTGGTGGTACTGAGGTTGTACTGGTGGTACCGTGGTGGTACTGAGGTTGTACTGGTGGTACCGTGGTGGTACTGAGGTTGTACCGTGGTGGTACTGAGGTTGTACCGGTGGTACCGTGGTGGTACTGAGGTGGTACCGTGGTGGTACTGAGGTTGTACCGGTGGTACCGTGGTGGTACTGAGGTGGTACCGGTGGTACAGACGGAGCCTGTGTAGAGATGGATGCAGGCTGTGTGAATGCACAGATGCATGTTTCCAAAAGCGGGATCGGTTCCATTAAATGCATTTTATATTACAGTGAAAGCTGACATGTCTACACTTTGGCAATCTTATAGATTTTTGTGTTTATTTACTGAAAATATAACGAATGAAGCCAGCAGCAGCTTAAAATGGTTGTTAGGTAAAACAATTATTAATAAACTATGTACATTTTTATTATACCAGTTGGTGTTACATCGTTGGAAAGATTATAGTCACCTTTCCAGTACAACTTGACTGTTTTTGTTCCTTCTTGCAGTCAGTCAATCCACAAAAACCCAGAGTAAACAGGAGAATATCTCAGGGGATTTTGGGGGGCTCTCCCCACATTTTTAGCAGCACTGCTAAACCAGCATCTTTCACTGGTAGATCATAATGGTAAAGAGGGAGTGTAGTCCTGGATTCAGGTGTGAAGGTAGATTGGAGCCGTTTCCATCATTTTGTATCGCAGGAAAAGCTGCAACTGGAATCCAGTCAGGATCCATAAGAAGTGGAGTTACATGAGCTCATTTGGGCTGGTTAAAGACCAGGACTAATCACCTGGCTGGGAGCGGGGCCACGCCCCTAATCACCTGGCTGGGAGCGGGGCCACGCCCCTAATCACCTGGCTGGGAGCGGGGCCACGCCTCTAATCACCTGGCTGGGAGCGGGGCCACGCCTCTAATCACCTGGCTGGGAGCGGGGCCACGCCTCTAATCACCTGGCTGGGAGCGGGGCCCCTACCTGAAGAAGCGTGTGTGAACACGAAGCCTTTCTGTCTCCGGCTGCAGAGATGGAGGCGCAGCAGCAGGCTCTGGCGGCGGTGGAGGCAGCGGTACAGGGCCTGTCTGCAGAGCAGCAGCTGGAGCTCAGGAACCAGCTGGACCAGGTGCTGAACTGTGTCGCCTCGCTGCGCTCAGAGGTGGCAGAGCTGCGGGGCGGCTTGGAGGACATCGCCCTGCAAATCATTCAGGATGTCAAGTGAGTGAAATTTTCACGTTCCACAACGTGTTTGTCTCGTTTTGGGGGAATTTAAACTCACGGGGAGGTGGGGGGGTTTAACCACGTCTGCAGGCTCATCTCAGCTTGTCTGACCGCCACCATGCAGCTCTGTAGCCGTCGTGCTGTTGTGTCGTGTGTGTATCTGAGGTCTGACGGACGTTTGGCTTCTCTGACTGATGTCCTCGTCCACTTCAGGAAGGGGGTGGAGGAGAGTCAGCGTGTGCGCCGGCGGCGTCATCTTGTCCACAGAGAGCGAACTGACTCCACCAGTTCGAGCTCCATCTACTTCACCGCCAGCCAGGGACCGGCCAGCACCAACGAGGAGACCAGCGAAGGAGGGTGTGTAAGAATAACACGCTGCTGTGAAGGACAGAAACATTCAGACCTGACTGCAGATGAGACCATATTTCATGTTTTCATCACATCTGGAGCATAACTTCCACACACACGTCCTGTTTTAAAGCCTCATCCATTCCTGTCTCTCAGAACAGGTCATGTTATAAAGATTCCTGCTTTTAAGCTCAAACGTGTCATCTGTCTGCACGTGCATGCGCACGTGCTTCGCAGTGTGTGTTGTCAGCTGGCAACGTGTCGGAAAATGCTGTAAAAACTGGTATTTTTGGAGGATGTGTTCATCTGATTCACGTCTATCTTAGACGCTGAAGATCTTGAGATTTCATCTGATTATTTCTGAACTGGAGATGAGATGTTAAACTGGTGTTAACTGGGGAAATATTGGAATATTTCTGACCATCTTTATGGGGCCTGAGGCAGAAAGCTGATGTGGGAGGGACCCATCCAGCCCTGAAACTTTATACGATAATGAAGGTAGACTCAGTTGTTCTGGAACGTTACCATGACAACCGCCTTCTTATCTTTCATTTTTGCAGGTCAGAACTAATGTGCACATTGTTCCAGTTGTGTGTTTGGCCCAGTTTAAACTTCCTTACCAGAGAAACCAGAAGGGTTGTCCAGAACCTGCCAGTGTGAGGGTCCAGTTCAAACTGGATTTACTGGACTCAAAGCAAACTTTATTCGTCGTTATTTCCTGCGGGAAACACTGACATTAAAAGGCATTCCTAAGAAATGGTCTTCCTCAGGTACTCCACAGCCTACGCCGAGTCAGACTACACGGATCGAGACACAGACCGAGAGGAGGGCGAGCAGGAGCCCGATCAGGAGTCCGAGGAGGAGGAGGAGAGGAGCTGTGCCACAGTCCTCACTGTCCGACGAGAAGACTCCCTGGAGGAGGAGGTGGAGGAGGAGGAGGAGGGAAGACGGGTGTCTGAAGTTCCCAGCGGGGAGCTGGCTCTCCTCCTGGCTCAGAGCGACGTCCTCCACACAGGAGACGGCAGTTTAAAAGCAGAAGGTTTCCGACTGCTGATGGAGAACAAGGCTGAGGTAAGGGAACACCACTGGACCACATCCTCAGCTGCTTGCTGTTCTACTGGGATCCGAACAGAACGTTAACCAGTTCTCCCAGTGACACACGCTAACAGCAGCTCATGCAGCATCCATCTTCATCCTGTCTCTTCTCTGAGATCTCTCCGGCCAGTGAAAGTCAGTCTGGTGTTCCATCAGGACTTTAAGCCTTTAATGCATCGTGTCCACCACAGTGGACGCCTGTTTAAGGCTGTTTTCCTGTTTAGTCATTAGGAGTGACACAACACACAGCCACTCACTGCAGAATAAACTAATATAGTGTCAAATTTCATATTTACACCTATATGTACTTACCAAGTTTACCTCCGCATTAAACAGGACAAAAAATACTAGTTAATATTTACAGAATATTTCTATTAGATAAATATGACAATATATTATAAATATTTCTATCGATATTATAAATAAACTAAAATAGGATCAAATGATATTAAAGACAAAGGAAAGTTTTAGTGTTTTTATTTCTTTTACTTTTGGCTGTTTTTTTTATTGTTTTAACTTCCATTATTCAGATGTCGCTCCGCGTGTTTGTGATGTTTTACTCATCCCAGGTTAAAGGAACGTTCATGTGGCTGTAAAAGGGAAAAGGTTTAGGCTGTGGAAGAAATGTGACGACGTTTGTTCAGAATTCATGCATGCGAGGGTTTGACCTCTGACCCTGTGGTCCTCTGCAGTACGGAGACAGCAGCGAGTTTCTGTGGCGGCTCGCCCGAGCCTACGGCGACATGTACGAGTCTGCAGCGGACAAGCAGGAGAGAACGGCGTACGCACTGAAAGGTAGGGGGCTCCTGCACACACACACACACACACACACACACACACACAATTTCCTGTGTTGTCTTCTTCTCTCATTCCAAATCTTTATTTATCATTTCTCCATTAACATTTAATTTACATCCATCATCAGAGTTTTTACAAGCTTTTTACCCTTACACCCCATCCAGGAGACCCCCCCCCCCACACACACACACACACAAACACGCCCACCCACCGAAGCTCGAACCAGAAACATGAACAGCATGCATCGATGAAGTCAGAACGTTCTGAAAGCAGGCCGGCAGACAGAATACAGACTGTCCATCAGACCAGCGGCAGAATCCTGAAATACGAGCAGGTTTTAAAACATTCATCCTCTGAAGTGTGACGTAGGAAAACTACGTTACCCGGACTCTTTTACAAAGCCAATCCCAGCGGTGCGTCTCTCAGCAGGAGGACTCTTTTGTCTCTTTTAATCTTCTTGTTTCTTTGCTGAATCAGCGACGTTGTGTGTTCAAACATCCAGTTCCTTATCTTACCAACGTCAAACGTCACGCCGCGTGGAGACCTCGTATCGTGTCGGTTCCTCCGCCTCGGGACGCTGCTGGGCCGCAGCAGCTCCAGAAACACTCACGTCCCCTTGTCCTCGAACCACGCCGAGTTTTAATGTCAGAAAGTTCCGGAGTGTGTCTTTAAAGTTGCTGAAGATGTTTAAAGAAAACGGATATGAAAGAAATCCCACCTTCTGTCGAGCTGCAGCACGAGAATCCCAGGTTGTAGCTTCGTTCACGTGGCTGGAAATCAGCCAAAGGTTTAGGCTGTGTTTTGTGGACTTGAACATCTCCCAAAAGTCACCAAACTTTGTGTCAAAGTTTCACACCTGCAACCTGCCAGAAGCTTCATTTCAGGCCGGTATGGAGAGCACCCCGTTGGGAAGATTTGTCCGTTTGGAATCAGAAGATGTGCTTTGCTGGATGATTCCTGGTTCAGTTCAAACTTCTCTCGCATGCAGTGGTTTTCTTCCCCGTTAAAAATGTCACGAAAATAAAATGAAACATGTTTGAGGTCCTGCGGTGGACCGGCGAGCCGTCCAGGGTGGACCCTGCCGTTCGCCCACAGACATCCGGGGTAGGCTCCAGCTTCCCCGCGGCCCTACGATGGTCTAAGTGCTTCGGATGATGGATGGATGTTTGAGCTCTGCTCTGCGTTTTTTTTAGTCCAAAAGAAATTTTTACCAAAAAGCCGTCGTATGATGCTTTTATGTCATAATGAAACAATGAATGTTTCTGTTCCTTGGATGTATGAACGGCATTTATTTGGGCTGATCCTGCTCTTCGCTGGAACCGTCCAGGCTGCTGGAGGGACTCCTGCAGAGGGAGGCTGGGTAAAACAAACGGCTTGAATTGAATCCGTTTCGGCCTGTTTACCTCAGCAGGGACGGACTGTTGTAGGTCAAAGTGAGCGTGTGGATGTGTTTCAGAGAAGACCCTCCCCGGGGGGATTCCCCTCAACCCTTCCCTGCATGGTGGGAGAAACACACGCTTGTGTTAACATGCAGCTGCTGTTGCAGGTCGGGAGGAGGCGGAGGTGGCTCTGAAGAAGAACGGCCTGAATGCTGAGTGTCACAAGTGGTAAAACGACTTAAACTAACACCTGATTTTCCTCCTGTCTTTCTTTGGTTTTCATTGATCCTATTTTATTCCTGTCTTCAGGTTTGCTGTGCTGACTGGACTCCCGTCAGAGCACGAGAGCATGCACAGTAAGCTGAAGAGTTCCCACATACTGAAGGTAACGCACACACACTCGTATTCAGGGAAAACTCTGGATCATATAACCCACCTTCCAGACACGTTGGGCTCTCATCAACCAATATTTTATCCCCAGTTAAACATAGACAAGAAATTAGATGATAAAACTGAGAAATTTCCATTTTAGGAGTTTCTATTGAGTCGACTGCTTTCATGGAGCTTCCCAGATGTGGAAGCTGCCCACGCCATCGGCACTAATGCAACCCCATCCCATCAGAGATGCAGGCTGATAACAGGCTGGATGCTCCCTCTCCTCTTTAGTCTGCAGGACACGCCGTCCATGCTGTCCACAGACGGCCGTGTCCACAGACGGCCGTGTCCAGGACACCTCAGGACCCTGAGGTGTCCTTTTCTAAAAAGCAAATCATGTTCCTGCAGAGAGCTTTGTTGGTAAACAAAGTTTAGTCGTTACATCACAAGAAAGTTAATACAACTAATAAGAACCAAAAATGTATAACAGTCAAGTTAAAATCAAACAAAAACAAGTGAATATAGATATAAAATGGGTTTTATTTCTTTAAGATGACTTATTTCTTATCATCAGTTCTTTTTCTTCTGAAACCCTTTCAGGAGCATCTGGACCGGGCGATGGCCCTCAGAGACAATGACCCCGTGTGTTTCTACCTGCTTGGAAGGTGGTGTTACGAGGTGAAACAAGGAGCTGTGTTCTTCCAGAGACGCTGTTTTCATACCAAAAGGAGGCTTCGTTTACCGTGGCGTCTCTCTCTCCTTGCAGGTTGCCTCGTTGGACTGGTTGGAGAAAAAGGCTGCGGCTGCGCTTTACCAGACCCTTCCCACCTGCACGCTGCACCATGCCTTAGAAAACTTCCTCAAGGTACAAGTCCCACACATGCATGTACGCATCAGGTCACTAGGAATCCATTTAGATATGAAGGAAAAGTTCTTCTCTTCTTCCCAGTCAACCCACCAGCTCGTCTTCCTCCTCCCGACTCATTACAGTAGAAATATGATTTTTTTCTGTATTGTCCCAATTTTCAGGCAGAGGAGCTGAGTCCAGGTTTCTCCAGGACCGTGAGACTATACATCGCCAAGGTAACGTCATATTTAACCTCAGCGGCGGACTGCACAGTAGTTGTATGTTGAGATAGTTGTCAAACTTACCTTTTTATTTCTAAGGCCCTTTAAAAGCATCGCAGTGCTGTTCAATACAGAGAATAAAAAAGCACGAACAAGGACTGAAGAACAGAAAACAGTTCAGAATGATCACATAAAAACTGTAAGAAATCAGAAATAACGACATCCAAAGCATGAAAGATGAGAACACAGATCGCTCATGCTTGCTTGAATGACAAGTAGAGTAAAAATGAGTTTTAATCGACTTTTAATCCAACAAGAGGCTGTTGAGCCTGCAGCTCCAGTTGCAACAGAAAACTGCAAATATTTCCATTTGAGTTCAACTAACTCACAAGTCTGACTGTTTTATGGTCCCTGAACGTTGCAATAATTATAACAATTCCCACAATATGTTCACACAGGTGCCATTTCTAAAGAAACATTTGTTTTAATTCTGCTAAAGCGCCAAAAGAAAGACTTTAGAGCAGAAACAATGAAGAATTTTATGTCCATTGTTTCACTGAACTTCTGCATTAAAAGCAGACATGACTCTACTGGAAACCAGTGAATGGACTCAGGAAGACTCCAGAAACCTCCCAGTTCAGGCTGAAATCCACACATGCAGGTGAATGTGAAGAGGATCCAGAAACACGCCGTCTTCTCTGGACCAAAGTGGGTTTATGAGGGCAAAGTTCGCGGTTAGAAACAGCAAAAACAGTCTAAACCCACCAGTAACAGAAGAAACCTGGATTCTAAGATAATCCCCTCAAGATGCCTCAGACTCCACTGGTCTGAGAATAAACATCAGGGATGGACCTGGACCATGTCAGACACACGTTTCCACGGCGACTTGGAGCTCCGGGTCAAACTGTCCACCCAACCCTGAAACGCCTTCACACAACCTCCAGAATAAATTTTATAGAAACGTGATTGAATAGTTCAAATTGTCCCTCGGAGTGTGTGTGTGTGTGTGTGTGTGTGTGTGTCTGCGGTGGACTGGCGAGCTGTCCAGGGTGTTCCTGCCTCTCGTCTCCTGCTTCCCTTCATCGGACAAAGCGGTTCGGATCAGGATGATCGGATATTCTTGATCCTCACCAAATGGAAGAATTCCCAGCTGCCAGTTTTTAGCCAATCAGACGTGTGATGAGCCACAGGGAAGATAAAGTTTCCCATCAGATCATTCCAACCGTGTAGAATATGTCAGCTGCTGATGGTGTTCATGTTTCCCAACCAGTGATTTATCGATATAAATCCGTAGCGTTTTCTTTCTTTTACAGTCATGATTTCTGTGAGATCTGGTACCAAGCAGGAGGATGGGGCCAGTCTGATGTGTTTCTGTTTGTCACAAATAATAAGAATAAAAAAAACCTTTTATTTAAAGAAAATCTGTCTGGAGCTTCAGGGTTCTGAGAACTGACTAACCTTAGATGTGTTGATTTGCAGCTGTTTGTGTGTGAACTGTTCCTGGTGGAAAACCGGCCTTTCTGCTGGATTTCTGTGGTGAAGGTGGAGATGTGGATATTTTATAAAGAGCTTCTGATAAACTATCTAACAGTGGAAGTTCTGTCCTTTAGCTGCTGATGTCTCCACATGATATTTGATTTTCATGTTTTTTTCTCTGTTCATGACGGAGCGCCTTCCTCGATCCTTTCTCTCTGCAAATGATTTGTTTCAGTGTAGGCTGTGTGTTCTTGTTGGGATCTTTATAAAACTGGTTCTAATGTTTGGTTTTTAGTGTCACAAAGAGCTGGGGAATGTCTCAGAAGCCACAAGCTGGACCAAGCTGGCGCTGAACGTGTCCACACGCTCTTCTGCTTTAGCTGATGTGAGTAAAGTTCTCAGAGACGCAGCGCTACCCTGCAAAAATCTCATCATTTCTACTTTCCTGGAACTTTAATGTATTTTTATTTACAATATTTCAGATTTAGATCTCAAAACAAAACATACAAAAACCTTCGGGGTGGGATTGAATGTAAAAATACAGACTTTCTAATTAATCCATCTTAATTAATCACCAAGAAATATTTCCCCCCAAAAGCAACATTTCTTTATTTTTATGGAATTTAGAGAACAACTGAATGAAATAAGACATTATTACTGTGAACTCAGGCTTATTAATGTCTGGAAAAGCATAAAACCTTCCGTAGAGGTAGATGTGCAGACTGATGAGTTTCAGAGGAAATAAACTGAGCCGTTTCTGCCAACACTGCTGGTTCACAATTCAACCATTTCACTGTCATATTATTATTAAATTAAATCTCAACTTTGAGCTAAAAAACATTTATTTTTGTACAAAACAAATAGAAAAATGATTTTCTCTGTCATTTTTCTACATGTGAACGTTAAAGGATTCATTTAAATTCATAATTAGGAACCATTTTTGGTCTGAAATGAAGACTTCAGTCCCTTTAGGTACTTTTAACAAACATCTCCGGCTGTTTACTAATGAAGAGTCTGCAACATGTTGCAGCACTTTTACCTTTACACGTTTTTGCCCACAATCTTCATTATTACACGTTAATATCTGACAGTAAGCCGAAGCAGGATCAGTCTTTGGCAACTTTACGGGTTTCTTCAGTCTGTGTATGGAGCCGAGGTGATGCCTGCAGCAGCTCTCTTTACTGAGAAGAGTAAATGTACTAATACCACAAAAAATGGTCACTTTTAAAAATAAACTCACTGAAGGAGTCAGAAAACTTGCTAAATATATTAAAGTATAAAGACTCTCCCGCCTGCACCGGTTTAACCGTAGTGACAGGAAAATGTGCAGAAGTTAAGGGATTAAATGTCTTTGTCTGTAATTAATGGTAATGAAGGAGTTAACGTCCCACCCCGAACAAACTATCAGTTTTGGTTTTGACACTTTGCTTTTGTCATTTTGCAGGATGACGGAGCATCGGAGCTGGAATCAGAGCTGCAGGTCCTCATCAACACCAAGACGTGAATCTGCCTTGGAAACGTTTCTGCTCAGCTGTGACTTATTTTTAATGTGAAACATATTGTGACCTGTAACATATGACAAGTTATTTATTCTGGGTTTTTTTGTTTTTTTTTTTAAAAAGCCAAACAATAAATGTATTTAATTTCCTAAGATGCTAAAAAGAGGAGTCTGAAAAAAAACATCCTTTATAAAGACGCCATTATTTTTGTACAGATAAAAATCCTTATTCTAATTTTATTATACTTTAATTTATCAACTTATTTAGATGAAATGTGACAAGAGTACAGAACAAGCTGATGTTCTGCTTCCTGACTTCTTCTTTGTTTCCTGATGAGTAGATTTTGACTACTTGACCCAGAAAGAGTCAGAATAAACGTCTGATGAGACTAAAACTTTGTCCTGAATGGAATCAGTTCTTTCCGTTGGCGGTATAACCCCCCCCGCCCCCCCGATCCAACCACCTCCATCCCCCGATCCAACCAACCACCCCCCCACCGATCAAACCACCCCCCGCCCCCCGATCCAACCAACCACCCCCCGACCGATCCAACCACCTCCATCCCCCGATCCAACCAACCACCCCCCCACCGATCCAACCACCTCCATCCCCCGATCCAACCAACCCCCCCCCCCCCCCCCGATCCAACCAACCACCTCCATCCCCCGATCCAACCAACCCCCCCCCCCCCCCCCCCCCCCCCCCCCCCCCCCCCCCCCCGATCCAACCACCTCCATCCCCCGATCCAACCAACCACCCCCCCACCGATCCAACCAACCACCCCCCACCGATCCAACCAACCACCCCCCCACCGATCCAACCACCTCCATCCCCTGATCCAACCAACCACCGCCCCACCGATCCAACCAACCACCCCCCCCATCGATCCAACCACCTCCATCCCCCGATCCAACCAACCACCCCCCACCGATCCAACCAACCACCCCCCCACCGATCCAACCACCTCCATCCCCTGATCCAACCAACCACCGCCCCACCGATCCAACCAACCACCCCCCCCCATCGATCCAACCACCTCCATCCCCCGATCCAACCAACCACCGCCCCACCGATCCAACCAACCACCCCCCCACCGATCCAACCAACCACCGCCCCACCGATCCAACCAACCACCCCCCCATCGATCCAACCACCTCCATCCCCCGATCCAACCAACCACCCCCCACCGATCCAACCAACCACCCCCCCACCGATCCAACCAACCACCGCCCCACCGATCCAACCAACCACCGCCCCACCGATCCAACCAACCACCCCCCCCACCGATCCAACCAACCACCGCCCCACCGATCCAACCAACCACCCCCCCCACCGATCCAACCACCTCCATCCCCCGATCCAACCAACCACCCCCCCCACCGATCCGACCACCCCCACCTTTATTTCACTGTTTCTTCTGAGTCTTTGCAGTAAAACAAATGTCATAAAGTAACTGAACAGAAAAAGTGACAGCAGTGTGAAGGGAAAGTTGTAACTTTCTTTAAAGAAACTTGGACACAAAGACAAAAACAACGAAACGCACACAAAAAAGTAAACATGTTAACTATTATACTTATTTTTGACAACTTTACAGAAGAAACAAAACAAGAAAAAACACTTCGACTGTTTTTTTCTGATACAATAAAGATTTAAAGTAGAGAAAATATTTTTACTATGTAATAATGTGAAATTTGTGCATCTGCCGACTGGCTGGTTGTTTATTCGTTTTATCCGATCCTCCTCCTGATGCCGGATCTGGAGTCTCGTGGCATCGGATGGTTCAGTCCTGATCAGCAGGTACCAGAGGAACGTTTCCCAGCTCAGTCCTTGGCGTCGCCCACACCGTCAGCGTTAATAGCAAACATGGCTTCGGCCTCTGGCAGGCACGGGGAGTCGTAGATTTTACAGATCCTGGTCTCTCCGCGGCCCTTCCTCAGGTACAAACTGCAGGAACATCCGTCTTAACCGGTCGTTTTAAAAAGAAATATTTCTGGGGATAAAAACTCACCGTGTGGTGGAAGCGTGAGCCAGAATGTTGCCACCGATTGGTTTCTTAGGATCTGCAGAGAACATGGCCGCCCCATCCACCTGAGCCACCACCTGGTTGGTTATCACCACGGCAACACCAAACTACGGTGGCAGAGGTTGAACAAAGCAGTAAAGTCAGACAGCAGGTGGAAAGATTGGACAGAATTGTGGACGTTGAACACATCGACGTGACGCAGATTCCGTACCTCGTCTGCCAGCCGGAGCAGCATCCGGAGGAACCGCCCCAGGTGTCCCTGCCGGGCGGACAGCTCTCCTCTGCCGGAGTAATCCGTTCTGTACAGAGCGGTGGCGCTGTCCACGATCAGAAGCGCATACCTGAAACAGGAAGTGTGTAAGCATCCTGTGCTGGAGCTGTAAAAGATTGTTCTCCGTTAGTGACGGACCTGGACTCTGCCATCATGGCAGATGCTTGATACAGCAGCTGAGTCTGGTGGTCTGTGTTGAAGGCTCGAGCATAGGCCACGTTGTCAAGAACGTCACTGCCCACCAGCCCATACCTGGTGAGACAACACGCAGACAAACCAATGATGCTTGATCCAAAATGACTAAAAACTCACCAGCTTCCATTTCATTCCCAGTAAAACATGAAGAAGATGAAGACATTTCATCTAAAACATGAGCAGATGTTTTTACAGCAACATGTCTGTAAGAAGCTGAAACTAAAGGCTGGAAAAGTGAACAAAAAAAACAAAAGAAACTGGAGTTGCATCTGAAAACTATGGAGGTTAACTGGCCAGTAAGATGGCTGGTTATAAAGGAGCATTTCAGAGAGGCAGAGTCTCTCTGGTGTAAAGATGGACAGCGTCACCAATCTGGGACAAACTGGGTCTTAAAATTCTGGACTAATTTCAGAAAATTGTTCCTCAACATGAAAAAGAGAAGACTTTCCAGATCCCAGTATCTACAGAGTATAATCCATCAGGGCTGTGACGGTACGCTTTTGTCCCGACTCGATTCCCATTTTTTGGGTGCCGATTTGATTAAATTGCAATTCTCACAATTCCTTGATTTTGTTGACTTTTGTAGATTAAAACAAAAAAAGAAAGAAAAACAAAAAAAAAACACATTTTCTTGATTTCAGTAAGAAAAAAAACAACCCAGTAGCCAGACCATCATTCTGCTGTTATAATGTCCAAGACGACAAAAGGATCAATAAAAATGACAAAAATTTTACAATGGATTATTTTTATTCATTTGAAAGAAAAAAAAAAAGAAAAAGATTTTTCGATTCCATTTTCCCGCCCCTATGATCCATACATTCAGAGAACTGGGAGGAATCTGTGTGCACGAGACAGGGCAGAAGGTCAAACTGGATGCTGGTGATCCTTGACCCCCTAGCAGACATGATTCTACTGGAAACCAGTGCATGGACTCAGGAAGCTTCCAGAAACCAGTGTGAACCCAGTTCAGGCTGAAATCCACACATGCAGGTTAAAGCTCCATCATATGTGAAGAGGATCCAGAAACACGGCGTCTTCTCTGGACCAAAGCTCATTTAAAATGTTCTGAGTGGAAACCTGGATGAAGATGTGGAATAGTTTGTGGACAGCATGGACGGCGTGTCCTGCAGACTAAAGAGGAGAGGGAGCATCCAGCTTGTTATCAGCCTGCATCTCTGATGGGATGGGGTTGCATTAGTGCCGATGGCGTGGGCAGCTTCCACATCTGGGAAGCTCCATCAATGCTGAAACATCTGCTCCCATCCAGACAACGTCTCTTTCAGGGAAGACCTTCCACCATGCTGGACCACATCCTGATGGTGGAACAGGAGAACTGGTCCAGCAGGACCACGCTGAACCACATCCTGATGGTGGAACAGGAGAACTGGTCCAGCAGGACCATGCTGAACAACATCCTGATGGTGGAACAGGAGAACTGGTCCAGCAGGACCACGCTGAACCACATCCTGATGGTGGAACAGGAGAACTGGTCCAGCAGGACCACGCTGAACCACATCCTGATGGTGGAACAGGAGAACTGGTCCAGCAGGACCACGCTGAACCACATCCTGATGGTGGAACAGGAGAACTGGTCCAGCAGGACCACGCTGAACCACATCCTGATGGTGGAACAGGAGAACTGGTCCAGCAGGACCACGCTGAACCACATCCTGATGGTGGAACAGGAGAACTGGTCCAGCAGGACCACGCTGAACCACATCCTGATGGTGGAACAGAAGAACTGGTCCAGCAGGACCACGCTGAACCACATCCTGATGGTGGAACAGGAGAACTGGTCCAGCAGGACCACGCTGAACCACATCCTGATGGTGGAACAGGAGAACTGGTCCAGCAGGACCATGCTGAACCACATCCTGATGGTGGAACAGGAGAACTGGTCCAGCAGGACCACGCTGAACCACATCCTGCATCATCCCAGCAGCATGGATCTGAGATCTGAGACCACCTGGACTGATCAGGACTACGATGCGCCGACCCTGAACGTACGGACTCACCTCTCGGCTACAGCGAGGAGTCTCTCCGGTCTGAAGGTTCCCTCTGTGTCGATGTACATGGCTTTTCCTTCTCCCCCTCCCTGATCAATGGGCAGCTGTAGACACAAATGATAACAGACTGAGGTTCAGCCCTCCGTGAAACAAAAACCGAGTCCTGGCTGAACGTTGGCTCCATTTCATTAGAAGAAAAGTGATAAGAAGGAAGCTTTACTGCACAACTTGTCACATTACTGCCTTTAAGTAGCATCAGATTTCTCCCGACCTGACAGGTTACAGCCAGAGTGTGGCACAGCTGGGTTTTCCCCGTCCGAAACTCTCCAAACATCTCTGTTATGGAGCCCGTCTCGATGCCACCTGCATGGAAACGGTGTGTTTACTGCTGCAGCTTTTCCTGCCCGACCAACCATTGATCAGCTGGATGAGATGCTGGCAGAGTTAAACCCACCCTGCAGGAGTTTGTCCAGCTCCTTGGAGCCTGTAGAAATCTGGATAATCTCAGCCCTCCTCTGGTGGAATTCAGTCGCCGTTGTGAAGCCCATAGGAACCAGCTTGGCAGCTTCTGTCTGAGAGGAAAGAGAAAACTAATAAATACAATAAAATAAACAAGGTTTACTTTGTCTAATATCAAAGTATGAAAATTTGTTGTCTTCAGAAGTGTGTGGTCAAATTCAGAATGCAGGAAAATCAGCTGCTTTACAAATGTTGGTGTAAAACAGTAAAACGTCACAGAAAATGGTCTCGTTACCGTGGAAACAGACACCTGCCAGTGAATGCCTGATCTGTATGAATGTGCAGTTCAGAGATTTGTTAGAAACTGGTGAAATGTTGATTTGATACCAATAAAACCTGCAAATCTTTTCCTATGTGGCTGAAAGAAAGCAGCAACCGCTGGCTTTTAAAACATCCCAGGATCCTTTAAAATACTGGCAACACTGAGCCGATCTCGTTCTGAGGCCCACAGCCTCATCCAACCAGGTGAGCAGAGGTTCTCTAAAGCTGCAGAAAGAAACGTAGTCACCTGAATGCCGAGACTTCAGCAATATAAAAATGGATTTATAGAAATAAACTCCACAGATCCAAACTGCACATCCTGCCACCGTGCTCTCTGTCACATGTTCTGTTACGTCCAAGCCGATTTAATCTATAACAAGAACTGATCGGGATCTATGCATTGCTACACGATACAGACGTCTCAGGGAGACTCCGACTGCATTTTCATCACTGCTTGCTTGTCGCGTAATTCTCCTTTTCCTCCAAAACGTTCACAACAGGTGTGTGACAACGTCCTACGTCCCGCTCCAAAAGACCCACCGTTCCGACTAAAGCGTACAACACACAGAACCCTTTCTGGACTACTACAAAGATATATTTCATTCCAACTCTGGTTTAAGTCTAACAGCCCAGCCTCTGACCTTTTCGTCTTCCCCTGACGTTTTCTAAGCTCTCTTACACCCCCCCCCCCTTTTTTTTTTGTTGTGTGTCCCATTTCCATATTTAAAAGGGCTCTAATTCTAACACTGTGCTACATGTACGCCTACTAACACGGACATTTACAGGTATAAAAGGTGAGTGAAAAACAGCAAACAACGTTGTTTCGGACTACAGCTGGCTCGCCATTCCAGTTACGTCCTGCTTCCTTCGTCGCTGCGGGTTGTTGAGCTGCACGTTTGGTGTTGACATTATTTCCATAGTAACTACTTTGTTTACCATTTCTGCTCGTGTTTCTACAAAGAAAACGGCTGATGTGCACGCTTCTGTCAAACACTCCTAGCAGCTGACCAATCAGACGCAGCCTGCAGTGGGGGAAGGCGGGGCTTAGGGCGGAGCTTCCTGTTTGTGCTCGTTTCTGGCAGATCTGAGAGGGTTGGTAGAAAATAAAATGAATAAGGGGGTTTGTGACAAATGCTAGATTATTTCCTGCCTGTCAGGACTTTTATGTTAAAATAAATTAGTCTGGAATCTGCATAAAAGAGACTTTAATTCTTTCTCCAGTATGGCTGTAATAACATTTTACACAAGAGCCTTTTGTGGTGAAAAGAGGTAAAAAGTAGATGTTTGGTATGCCACTCGTATGCCTTTGTTAAATAATGGTAATGGGTAGTATTTTTCTGTTTATTATTTTTAAAACAATTTGAAATAAACAACACTTTCACTTTGATTTTCATGTTTTGACACATTTGTATAATTTGCTAACTATATATGTGGAAAAGATGTTAAGATCAGATTAAGATATGTTGTAATATACAATAACTTTCATGTTGTTGTCTTTACTAAATCTGCATGTTGAGCCATTCAGTTGCCTGTAATGATGTTTAGGAACCAGCAGAGTGTACGGAGCAACACAGTACTGCTGCAGTATCAGTACAGTTTGGGGAATGGGCAGACACATCTATCCATCACAACCTTCCAGCTCCAGTCTTTATCCAGTCCAGTCGCAAACTGGTCCCTTTTCTCTGCTTCTCCTCGCTGATCAGAGGTCTTCTTCTGGCTCCACAGCTGTTCTACCTACTTTCACTATTAAACATGGTCCTGAGTTCTACTGCTGGTTTTTAACCATTTGTTTTCATCAAACATTTTCATTTTCAAGTGGCTGCACGGTGGCACAGTGGTTAGCACTGTGGCCTCACAGCAAGAGGGTCACTGGTTCAATCCTTGGCTGGGGAGGGGTTTGGTCAGTGGCCTTTCTGTGTGGAGTTTGCATGTTCTCCCCATGCGTGGGTTCTCTCTGGGTACTCCGGCTTCCTCCCACCATCCAAAGACATGCATGTTAGGTTAATTGGTTACTCTAAATTGCCCCTAGGAATGAGTGTGTGTGAGTGGTTGTTCGTCTCTCTGTGTGGCCCTGCGATGGACTGGCGAGCTGTCCAGGGTGTACCCTGCCTGTCGCCCAAAGCCAGCTGGGATAGGCTCCAGCTTCCCCGCGACCCTGAATTGGATTAAGCGGTTCAGAAAATGAATGAATGAATTTACGTGATCAGAGATCGCCGTCATTTCAAGCTATTTTTCACCCTGCATTTCTTCCTGGATGTGTTGGACAGTTCTCTCCCCACTTTCAGAAGTTCCAACGTCTTATTTCCCCGTCAGTGTCTCCTCCTTTGCCTGATGTGTAGAAATTAACTTAAGGACACACCACAGAACTTCTGCCATTTTCCCGTCACACACCCCTCATCGACAGCTAGCTCGGCATCCATCCTGATCCTACCGGACCTGTTAGCGCTCCCTAGCCTGCAAAAGACAACTTTTGTTTTGTCCCTTTCTCTCTTTTAATCTTCTTGTGTTTCTTTGCTGAATCATCAACATTTTGTGTTCAAAACAGCCAGTTCCTTATTATTCCATGAAGCGACTCTAGAAATGCACATGATAGATGTTGTGTCACCGAACAGAAGGCAAAGTTTTATGGTAAGAAAGTTTCGGAATGCATCTTTAATATGCAATTTTTTGGGGCTAATTCACAATCAGCTGACAGCCATTTTGAACTTCAAATCATCCACTAATTTTAAACCTAAATTAGAAATGTTACTAAGAATGCAAAAAGTCAGAAGGAAAATTTGCTTTCTACAAGTCAACAATACCAACTACAAAATCTAAGTAAGACGGCGCCGACTCGAGCCGCGAGGTTTGATCATGTTTATGTTAACAATTGAACAGTCCATCTCATATCTTGAAACACAAACATTGCTCCTTACTAAAATCTTGTCAGCTTTAGCTTCACTGATGCCTTTAATGTTGAGCAGCTCTTTCTTCGGTGCGTAGGCCACTGCTTCGATGGTGTGGAAACCTGCCTCTTCCAGCTTCTTTATGTCACTGGCACTGATTCCAGATTGCTGCACACAACGAACAAGAGACAATTCTGCATTAGTTTACTGGGAAAAAACTTTTTTTTTTTTTTTAAAAAAAGGAAAACTAGCAGATGCTTTGATATAAATTGATCTAAAAGTATGAAAGACTTTTCAGGGAAGTCAGAAATCCTGAATCGGACACAAAATGTCTTAAAATGAAACAGATCAGATGGATTTGTTATGTTAGAAGGTGTTCTCTGAAGGGATTAGCCTCATCCGGAGATGTTTTAATTGCATAAACATACTGGTGTACACTGGTGTGTGTGTGTGTGTGTGTGTATACTGGAAGTGTACACTGGTATGTGTGTGTATACTGGAAGTGTACACTGGTGTGTGTGTGTGTATACTGGAAGTGTACACTGGAGTCCATTACAACATATAGAATACCAACAGGATGATCAGATACTCCATTACAGCCAGCTCTCACTTAGATACTTCTATTGTGTTTCTCTATGCACAACTTAACTAACTAAATTGCAGAAGGAAAGAAAGTGAAGAGAAAACAGACCTCCAGTCTGCAGAGAGGCTGGGGCCCGAAGTTCTCCTCCTCCACCTCCGTCTCCACTCGGGCCTCACTTCTCATCGCCATGTCTGAATATTTCAGCCTGCTGAGTAGAAAGAAATCAGTCAAACTCTTCCAGTAAGCAGGAGGAGTGAGATGAAGACTCGTCCTCTCATCAGAATATCAGTAGGTAGTGGATCCTTTAGTGCACCGATGTCACAGTGATGAAACTGTGTTTTAACATGCTGGAAAAGCGCCCAACTCCTAGCTTTATGTAAAGTCAGCGTTTAAAAAGAGAGAGAGAAAATGTAATAATAAAATCTGCTGGTTGGAAGAAGCCGACAGGTGGACTTCACACCGTCATGTTGCAGGTTCGGTTCGTCCAGCTGTAGAGATGAACAATCTTACACAACATGTTAGCTTAGCATTAGCAGCGACTCTCCATCTGCTCGCGGCGTTTCAATCAAACCGGCAGATGTAAATCTCAGAGATGAACAACTTAGTCCAGAGTTAATACCAGCGTCGTCCCTGTTTAATGCCATCGCGTTAACGTGAAGATTGGTTTCAAATACCTGCAGGTTTCACCTGCTCAAACACAGCTGTCTGATATCCAAAGCTCCCGCGCACAAAATGCGAATGAAACGGAATGACGTAATACGTCTCCGGCGTAAGTGACGTCCCGGTCGCGGAGACACCAGGCATGGCAACCATAGCAACGTTCACGTTGGCAGTAAGAGCGGTCACGTGGGGAATGGGGGCCTCGAACCAACCCCGCACAGTCTGCGGAACAGACAGCAGCAATCACATTACTGCCGGTGAATAAGATGCTACTACTGCACACATGTTTATTGCTGAAGACATTATTATGTTAAGTGGTAAATCATGTTTGTCGAAAGCTGAAATAACTAACTAACAGAATAACTGAATATATTTTTCTGAAATATTCATATCAGTCAACAAGCTAGTATTTATGAAAGATCAGGCATGATGGTCATTATTATATTAGCCTCTGGTCTTGTATCTAAAGTAAACAGTTTTTTCATTCACCGGGGTTTTGATGTGTAGAAACAGTAAAGCTAATGTGATATGCTTTTCATTAATTCTCTTGGTTGCTTCAACTTATTTAACTTGTTACCAACACCAGTTTATTATTGTTGCTTATTTGTGCAGACCATTGCAAGACCTACGGTGTGTTCAGACCAAACGCATTTTAAGCGTCAAGAGCGGCAGGTTTCCATGTAAAGTCTATAGGGAGGCGCGGCAAGGGGGCGTCGAGCTTTCTCGCGTTGCGTTTTGAGCATTTTGGGTGTTGGCGTTCCGCGTGGAACACGCCGAAAATTTAAGGAGTTTACTTAGACTTAGACTTTATTGATTTCACAGAGGAAAAATTTACGTTACAGCAGGTAAGGTGCACGGAGTAGCAGAAAGAGAAACATGCATCACAGCAAATCCAATATAAGTATAAATAAAGGTTTAAATAAAACAAACTCTATTAAACAGCAATATACACATTTGCACTTTTGGTGCCTTAAGGGGGAAGGTATCATGACTGTATAGATGGGTTGTACAGTCTGACAGCAGTGGGAATGAAGGACCTGTGGTAGTGCTCTGTCCTACACTGAGGACATCTCAGTCTGCCGCTGAAGGAGCTGCTCAGCCCCTCCACAGTCTAGTGCAGCGGGAGAGAGGTGGTGTCCATGATGCAAGAGAATTTAGCCAACATCCTCTCACACACCTTCTCCACAGAGTCCAGAGTGCAGCCCAGGACAGAGCTGACCAGCTTCTTCAGTTTCCTGTAGTAGCTCTGACTTGCTATCTTGATTTTTTAAAGTACAAACTCTTCTCATATAGATATGTTTACACCTATTTACACTTGTTTACACCTCATTTACATCCGTTTACACCTGTTTGCACCCGTTTACACCTGTTTACTATTTATGATTTCACTTTCATTCTAGATTGCGCCGTCTGTTGGCAGCAAATTGTAGTAGCTCTGACTTGCTATCTTGATTTTTTTTAAAAGTACAAACTCTTCTCACGTATATATTACCTCAAATTAGGTCTTTTTTCTGAGGATTTCACACCGGTTGGAGGGTGTGCTGGAAGGGAGAGTTTTCAGCATATTTTTGGCTCTCTCAAGACTTGTTATGATGAGTCTCCATGGCAACAAAAGACTTGTTTACCATCGGGATCAACTGATTAAACTCTCCCAAATCAGGATTATCAGCGAAACAACACATCAAATCCCAATGGAGTTGAAAAGAAAGAGAAGAGGATGTAGAGCAGGGGTGAGGCAGAGGAGAAAGCAATGGAGATTTAAACCATTTCTTCCAACTATTGTGATGGGTAACGTGAGATCGCAAGTTTAAAAAAATGGACGAGATCAAGATGCTAACAAGGTCTCAGAAAGAATACATAGAGTGCAGTATTATGTGCTTCACCGAGACATGACTGCATGAACACATCCCTGACTGTAATGTGTCTGTACCGGGCTTTAAAACGGTCCGTGCAGACCGCAGTAGACAACACAGCGGAAAGCTAAAGGGTGGTGGAATTGCAGTGCTGGTTAACCAGCGTTGGTGTCATCCTGGACATGTTACTGTCAAAGAGAAGATATGCACAAGGGACATGGAACTGTTAGCTGTGAGCTTCCATCCATATTATTTACCCAGAGAGTTTACCTGTGTTATTCTGGTAGCGGTTTATATAATACCTGGTACCGCACCAGACACAGCCTGTGACGTCATCAGCTCCGTCGTTGCTCGGCTACAAACACAGCATCCAATCTCATTCATGGCGATCTCTGGAGTCTTCAATAACGTCTCCGTCTCTGCAACTTTACCAACATCCAAACAGTTTGTCACCTGCTCCACCAGAGAAAATAAGATGTTGGATTTATTTTATGCAAATATCAAAAATGCACACAGTTGTTCTGCCCTGCGTGCCCTTCGTGCATCCCAGGAAATGAAACCAGAACAAGGCTGCAGGTCCAGATGGTGTCAGTCCCAGAGTTCTGCTCAAAACAACTATGTCCGATTCTCCAGCACCTTTTCAACACCAATGTAAGACTAAACAGAGTCCCAGTGCTGTGGAAAACATCCTGCCTTGTTCCAGTGCCAAAAAAAAAAAATACAACCAGCTGAACAAAGTGACTACAGACCAGTTGCCCTGACATCTCACATCATGAAAGTCCTGGAGAGACTCTTACTGGCTCACCTCAACAAGCAAGTAAACACCTTTCAGGACCCATTACAGTTTGCATATCGTAATGGACTTGGGGTCATATACCTGCTCCAGAGAGCACACTCTCATCTGGACCATTCAGGCAGCACTCTGAGGGTCATGTTCTTTCATTTCTCAAATGATTTTAATACCATTCAGCCTGCTTTGTTATGTGAGAAGCTCCATAAATTCCAGGTGTATCCTTCCACAGCTACCTTGATCTATACCTCACAATCAGAGCACAGTTTGTGAGACTGAAAGGTTGCATCTGAGATGGAGGTCAGCAGCACTGGTGCACCACAAGGAACTGTACTCTCGCTATTCCTCTTCACTCTGTACACCTCAGACTTCCAGTACAACTCTGAGTCCTGCCATCTGCAGAAATACTCTGATGACTCTGCAGTTGTGGGGTGTATCAGGGATGGACAAGAAGCAGAGTACAGAGAACTGGTCAGTCAGTTTGTTAAATGGTGCGGTGACAATCATCTCATATTAAATAGCAGCAAAACAAAAGAGATGATTGTTGACTTCAGGAGGAAGAAGAATAAACAAAGCACTGTTTCCATCCTGGGAGAGGAGGTGGAGGTGGTGGAGGAATACAAGTATCTTGGAGTTCAGCTGGACAACAAACTGGACTGGAAATGCAACACTGACTACATCTACAAGAAAGGTCAGAGCAGACTGTACTTCTTAAGGAAGCTGAGATGGTTTAACGTCTGCACCAAGATGTTGCATATCTTCTATAAGTCTGTTGTGGAGAGTGCAGTCAGCTTTGCAGCATATGCTGGGGTAGTAGCATCAGAACCAGAGACTTGAAGAGAATCAACAAACTGATCCAGAAAGCTGCTTCTGTGCTTGGAGTAACTCTGGAGCCGCTGGAGCTGATTGTCCAAAGAAGAATGCTGCACAAGCTGATGAAGATGATGGAGGATTCTTCACACCCTCTCCACAACACAGTGATGAAACAACAAAGTGTGTTCAGTGAGAGGCTTCTTCAAGTTCCGCTGAAAGACTAAAAGATACAGAAGATCATTCCTGCCAGCAGCCATCAGCCTCCGGAACAAGACTTCCTCCAATTTACTATTATCTACTACAATATAAGATTTTCCTTTTGGGATTTATAAAGTATTTTTCATTTAATTTCATATTCATTTTATTTCATTGTTCTGAATAAAATGTTCTGAATAAATTCCAAATAATTCCAAAATCAATTTTTTGGAACGTTCAGAATACATTTCTACAGGGACGTCTAAAAAGAAGTTATTTCAATATATCAGTCAGTAAAGTACCAGTTTTACCTTTAGTCAGCTGTAACTTCTTGTGTTGGTTTATAGTGATATTTGTACGGAAGAATGTTTTATTTTACTCAGTCAGTATTTCTCATAGGTGCTTCTGTACATTTATGTATTTTTATAAATAAATATCTACACAACTGTACTCATGATGGCTTCATATCTTGATCAAAATCTATCCTGCTCTAGAGTATATTCTCTCATGGGAAAAACAATTATGGACGTAAGCGTTTGTATATTGTGTTGTATTATTCCATTTTGGACACAAGGTAAAAACATAACTGCACATTCCGTTGTGATTCACAGATTTTTATTGAAGCTGGGCATAAAAAGCATTTTGAACAATTGGTGAGGTAATGGAATGCAATGTGGAACAGTCACATGACATGTGCTTCTTGATTGAGACAACAAAACCTTTTTTCACATAAAATGTTCAGGTGAGTTTCAGTACGGACTGGAACACTGTTTTGATCTTGCAATCACTACATATGAGGAATAAACAAGGACTCTGCATCTGTGCCAGCACAGCACCAAGCGCCATCCCTGATGCATCAGTCTGCAGCAAAAAGGGCAAGCTGTAGTCAGGGATGTCCAGCACCGGTGCAGTTGTCAGCTTTCCTTTAAGGACTGGAAGATGACAAGAATGGTGTGTCTGGGCCTTGTTGGGTCTGCCCACCTCTCTTCTTTTTTATGGGGTCTCCTGAGGTGAGGCGGTGTAAAGGAGCAACCAGAGCAGAGTAGCTTTCAACATATCGCCTTTTGTATCCAGCAAAATCTAAAAACTACAGCACTTCCTTACGCTTAGTGGGCTTTTGCCACTCTTTGACCTTGCTAATATTTTCTGGGTCCCTCAAGATCCCCTAAGCCATCACAAAGTGACCCAGATACTTCACCTCCTTCCTGACCAAATGACACTTTGAGGGCTTTAATTTGAGGCCATGTTCTTGAAGTCGATCGAACACCAGCTGCAGCCTTTTTAGATGTTACTCAAATGTTCTGGAAAAAATAATTAGATCGTCAAGATAAATCAGCAGGTGCATGAAGTTTAAATCCCCAAAACAGGACTTCATGAATCTCTGAAAAGTGGATGGGCCATTTTGTAGCCGACCCTCTCCGAAGGCTGTCAGATCAGCCTGTGGGAAAAACGAGTGGATTGAGACCCCGCCTCCCGCCACTGCACTACATCGGGCACCGCAACTGCTTTCACCGTCATTGTAACATCTCATAAACAGGAGGATTAGGCTAATATGAACTCAATAAGAAAACAAGATACAATGTCAACACAAAGCATACAGCCCTACATGTTGGAACCTGAATCAGAGCCTGAAAACGAAGTGGAAAACAGCAACCCACAGCAACGAATGCAGCAGGATGTCTCTCTTTGGTAAACTCACCAGCCATCGTTGGAAATAACTTTATCCCACATTTTCCACCCGCCTGATGTATTTGTACATGCCCTTGTTAACCAGTAAAAGGTAACCAATCACCGAACCTTATCCCCCGGGACGTCAGAAGGATTTCCAAGTAGAAAAAACTCTCTAAAACGACGCGTTTTTCATGGCCATGGAAACCAAACGGAGAGAGTGCTGGAACTGAAACTGAAACTCAAACGAGCTTATAGGTGATAAAAAACGGTGCCGTTCACATGTCTGATGAGGATTCAACACTGTAACACTGTAGAAAGCTCAGAAAACTCCAAATACCATAAAAGCTTCCTCTATTCTAGGCAAAGGGAATGCATCTCTTGAAGTGCAAGAATTGAGCTCTCTCTAATCTATCCAGAGCCTTAATGAACCATCTTTCTTTGTTATAATCACCACCACTAATGCATAGGGACTCTTACTGGGCTGGACCACACAACCATGTTGCAACCATCTCTGTCAGTAGTCTCCCAACATTCTGCCACTAGGAAGGTGGGATTTTGCAGTATGTAAGACAAAAGGGCTTGGGGTCGACCAGGGGAATTTCATGTTACACTGTTTTAGTATGGCCATAGTCCTTTGGATGCTTGGAGAACACATCTGCATTTCTGTCCAGGAGGGGAGCGCTGGTGTTCGTCTTCTACTGCTGCTTCACTCAGGTCCATCTCACAGCTTGCAACAACTTGATCAAGACTCAAACATAGCAGCTCTTTGTCCCCCTTCATGGTGTCCTTCCCCACATTTGTCATTAAACTCCAATACATTATCCACCAAGAAAACATTGCCTATGTGTGTGTTTTAACAACAATGGTGTGATGTGACTGGTTCATTACTCCTTGAAATCTGTGAGGACTTTGGCAACTAACAGTTCTTGAGGAAGTTGTGGGGATGTGTGGCATTCAATTAGGGCTATATAGGTTTTTTTTGCAGTGTCTCTGACCTGCAGTAAGATGAGTACCGCTCTGAGTGCCTTTCTTAGATTTGGTGCAGGAACGCGTGGCCATAAACTGCTTCAAGGTCATTCTTTGAACTGGCTGCACAAATAATGCTGGTTCCCACCAGCAGGGGGACTGATGATTGATAGTCAGAGAAAACAAATGTGGGGACTAACGTGTGTCCCAAACATCTTCAGTTCAATATCAAGGACACTCTCATAGGGCACCCTCCGACCTACTGCCCGCTTGATGGGTATTTTAGAGGGCTGAAGTTTCTTTCTTTTAGGACTGGATGGGTCTACCAGTTGCTGTGAGTGATACTAGGGATGTCATTCCATTGACTTCAACTTCCCTCTTGTTCCTGAGATCCACGAGAAGGGTTTCTCCCTTTGTGGGTTCCAGGAAGTCTGCCTGCCTCCACCACTGTTTTCCACTCCAGGATGGAGGTTACACCGGTCCATGGCTGCCCCAGATACCATTGGAATAGGCGTTTAAAGACTGTGATGGAGAGTTTGCCTCTGCTGGGGTTATGGCTCAGCTTGATGAGTTCTGGCTTAGTCAGAGTCTGGGAATGCTGCTCTGCAAACGCAGGCTATGTGTCCTCCGTTTCCATACCAATAACACCTGACAATTGCATTCTGGTTTGACACTCATGGAGGTGACTGGGTCGTTCTTGGGAGCAGACTGGGTGAGTTTACTATCCCGAGTTATTCTGGATTCTATTTGGGAAAACTTAGCCATTGTTGCTCCTGTTTAAGAACCAACTTTTTGACTATTTCAGTCAGCTGAGATAGTTCTGCAGCACGTCTACTGTTCTCTGACTTCACATTTCCACCAGCCTTTGATGTGACATACACCTGTGCATATGTTTTATTATTAGCTTTTTGTTGGGGTTGGAACTTTCTGTTTTCCCTAGCCAGATTTCTGAGCTCAGCTTTTAATTCTCAGAAGCTCATAGACCTGGGCTTCATGACGTTCAAGCAGTTCTTTCAAATACATCTTCATCTATTACCCCTCTTAAAAATTGCCAAGTGAGTTTACTATCCCAATTAGGGAAGGGCCCACCCCCTCTTTGGCATTCCTCTAATGCTTGCAATGTCATCTCAAGTGCTATGGCATAGGAGCAGAGGGACTCTCCTGACTTCTGTGTTCACTCATAAAGATCAGCTAGGGGTCCAAAGAGACGCTTTGGTTTGCAGAGGACCTGGTGTGGCTCAAGTGGATGGGGCTGAGAGGCAGAAGTTAACAATGGTGGTAGAGGAATGTGTTGAACTGATGCACCAGGGTATGTGCTGGGATGGGGAAGGAAGGGTGGTGGTTGGATTTTATGCATCTTGGCTGTTAGGTGAGAAGCTGTTTGGTTGACATCACCCTGTGTTGCACTCTGGCAAATCTGTGCATTTGGGTAAAGGCTTCAGACGCTGGCAAAATATGGGTACTGTGGGGATGCTTCATCATGCGTTGAGGTCTGCGAACCGGAAACAGAAAATTAGGGTGTAGGCAATTGGGACTCGTGCTACTCATGATGTTTGTCCAGGAGGAGCACAGTAGGCAATGCATCTGGTTGGTGCTATTTTATAACTTGCTATGGATCCCTGGGTGCAGCTGGCAGGTAAGTTTAAGGGTTTGATAGTGGCTTGATGATTTGTACTGGGTGATGTATGGAAGCTTGTTTCGGGTGCTAACCTCAAGGAGGTTGGAAGGCGAGGGACTTGTGTGGGCACGGGAACCAAGCACAGGGGATTGTCCAGTATGTGGTGAGGTAGCTAATGGTTATGTGGTTGACTGCTATACAGGCTGAATTCTGGCATAGCCAGTATGAGAATAGCTTCAAGTAGACATGGAGGAAGGTCTAGGTGCAGCAATTGTGGGGGTAGGGGCAGGTTTTGTCAGCACTTGTTTGGGGTCGGTAAGTAACTCAGGTATACTTGACACAACTGTTGAGGTCTGATGACATAAATGGTTGTCTGGTACTACTCAACATTTTTTTGTTGTGCGTGTTGTCTTTGAATATGTATGATGTCCACAGAAAATTCTAAAACTGTGTCAAAATCTTGTATGAAACTGTTAGTGTGTGATGTTACTTTCACTTACTCCACCAATCCAAAATCACATGACTCAAAATAAAACCTAAGGAACAGTAGACTATACAATTTAAACAACCAAAAACTATTGTACCAGGTTGACTCAGACAAATTGGTCACAATATTCAATCAACAACAAAAAAAGAATCATTCATACAAAAGCATTGCAATACAATAAACTTTAGCAAAAACCTCAAAGAATATCTGGTCAGAAATTAGTTCCCTGTGCCAGTTGAAAAAAAGAGACCACAATTCACTATACCATTCAAAGTTCTCAATATTACCATCTTCAGAATTGCTCTTATCCTGCTGCTTGCCCATGTTGGTCTCAAAGCACCACAATCCGAGTCACAGCCCCAAAGATGTAACCCACTCCCTCTTTGCGTCTGCTGTCTTAGAATGGCTCTCTGCACTGCCCTGGGCTTGAGTTGTATTTTATTGGGTGAAGGCCGGGGTGTTGTGCATAGAAACGGACAGGAGACAGGGTTTGGACTTGTGGCCGAGTCTTTGATGGCGGTTTATCCTTCTGAACTGTTCTGCAGCATACACAGGACCTTCAAGGTAGTAGGGACGATCTAAAAAGAATACAGCATCTTGCATGCTAAAGATTCTCTGCCACGTTGTGCCTTAAAGGACAAACAACATAAAGAACTTATTTTTTGGAAAAATATGGTGCAACAGTGCCATCTACTGCCGCATTTCGCCACTACCCTACATTTACATAGAAATAGTCATTTTAAATTGAGGTTTATGGAAAGGCCGGTATTGCGTAGTATCTCTAAACTTCTACCACTGTCTTGTTACATTACAACACATTCATTTATTTAGGTAAAGGCAAAGCAACATTGGTTTCTTTTTAGTTGCATGAATAATTGCCTCAATTACAGAACAATGGTGACTGTTCACATCAGAGTTGGGATATTTGCTCAAAACTAATCCAGCCACTTGGCTGTCCTGTGGGTTAGAAACACCAAATAGCTGGACTTCGGTGTTAATAGAAGACATGAAATGCCTCACATGCATGAGTATAATTACAACTTTTCTTACAAAATTGTAGTTGTCCTGCCAATACCTGACGTGCTTTGGAATTGTTCATTTTATAGTCTGATACGTTTTTTTTTGTTTGTTTGTTTTTCCTGTCATAATTTAAGTTACATGTATATGTGCATTCAATGGTATGTTCCAGTGTCTCAGAACAATTGTTCACTGTAATGACATGTTTTTTAACTCTATGGTTTGAAATAAAGTTGTATTGACAAAAAAAAAAGAGGCGATTAGAGTCAAGTGATCCAGTGGTGTAGAAAAGACAAAACGTCACTAATATGATTAAAATTTGTTTAATATTTGACTTTGCATAGCCACTTTTGGACAACTACAGAGACTGCAATGGTTTACTTCAAATTCTCAAGCAAAGTTTACAGTCTGGGGTATCTGGTTTTTTTTTTGTTTTTAAAAAAAATCTTTATTCTTGTCATTGTAGTGGTGTAACAAATAACAATCATCATGATGAGACATAATGGGAACATTTAGCTGATGACAGGGCTGTAATCTGGGGTTTCTGTTGAGCCGGAAAGGCAGCGTGAATAGTGTCGTCATCGAGGCGCGACTAGGCGGAATGCGTCATATTTCTGCGTCAAGCATCATGTGGAGCACGAGAATGATTTTTTTTTAGACAATAAATTAGTAACTTAAAGGAAAAAGCTCAGTTCAAAGGGAAAATAACCATTTAACGATTTGGACGTGATTATTTTTTTTTTATCTAGCTTTGATTTTCCTTTTCGCAGGGAAAAACGTGTTAAGAGGAGCGACTTCATCTGAAAGTTATGATGTCTCTCTTTCTGGTGAACAGGTAAACATTTTGTTCAGCAGCGGATTATCTTTGGTCTCTTTTAGGATACTGGTTATCTCCCCAGATGCTTGAATAAAACTAAAGTTTTGTTTGATGCTAGAAATTTAAATGGGACGAAATATCATCTAGCAGAAGCAGAACCTGATCCCAGGTGAGATCAGCTGAGGTCAGGTGCGATCAGCTGATCCCAGGTGAGATCAGCTGAGGTCAGGTGCGATCAGCTGATCCCAGGTGAGATCTGCTGAGGTCAGCTGATCCCAGGTGAGATCTGGTGAGATCAGCTGATCCCAGGTGAGATCAGCTGAGGTCAGCTGATCCCAGGTGAGATCAGCTGAGGTCAGCTGATCCCAGGTGAGATCAGCTGAGGTCAGGTGCGATCAGCTGATCCCAGGTGAGATCTGCTGAGGTCAGCTGATCCCAGGTGAGATCTGCTGAGGTCAGGTGCGATCAGCTGATCCCAGGTGAGATCTGCTGAGGTCAGCTGATCCCAGGTGAGATCTGCTGAGGTCAGCTGAGGTCAGGTGCGATCAGCTGATCCCAGGTGAGATCTGCTGATATCTAGTTGTAATAGTCTGGATGGTCTGAGTTAGATATGTTCAGAAATGAAAATGTTGGGAATCATTTAGTGAGCTGTGGTTGAATTTTCAGTTTTCAGCACAGCTGTCGCGACTATCACTGTGGTAAAGTAGTTTGGACATTCTGGTTCTGGTTCTATTTTACAATATTAACTCTGTAGTGAGGCTTCCTCCCACCGTCCAAAGACATGCATGTTGGGTGAACTGGTTACTCTAAATTCCTCATAGGAGTGAGTGGTTGTTTGTCTCCGTGTGGCCCTGTGATGGACTGGCGAGCTGTCCGGGGTGTACCACGCCTTTCACCCACAGGCTGCTGGGATAGGCTCCAGCTTCCCTGTGTCCCTCCATCGGACTAAGCGGTTAGAATAATGAATGTATGAATGAACTCTGTAGTAAATCTGAAATATTTTTTGGGTGCTCACAGGTATCTTGGAGAGGAGGAGGAGGATGGACACACCTCAAAAGAGTCCCAATCCCAGGCTTTGCTGGCTAAACTACAACACAAGGCCAAACAGAAGCAGAAAGAGAGTTTGAAAGAACAGAGAACACGTCTGAATGAACGACAAACTGAGAAACAGGACGTCAGAAAGAAAAGCGACACAGACAAAGTCACGATTCAGAAGAGGAAATCTGAAGTGATAAGCTGTGATTCTGACTCTGACAGGCGCGATGAGCCTGCTGAGAAGCAAAAGAAGAACAAAGGTACAGGTGAGAAACAGAATGACCAGTCAGCTGTGTTACGGTACTTTTATATGCAGAAATATTTCACGAGATAAACGTTCATCATTATCTGCACATCTGCGTTTCTAAAAGATGCCTCATAGTTTTCAAACAACAAGTAGTCATTAAAAATACTTGGTCTTTATTCTTCCTTCTTTTATTTTCCTTATAGAAAATATGCAAATTTTCAGTTTTTTTGTTTTGTTCCAGTGTGTAATTTTTTTCACCCGGATGATTTGCATGGCGGGTTTTAGAGTACATTACTCTACACAGTTATTGTATCTTATATGAAAGCAGGATTCATTGGTCTGTGAAAATCTTTTACCTTTACACTCAGAAAGCCTCAGACTGCATGCAGAAATGTTTTACTACACTTCCATACTGTTTTTCCTCCCAGATAACCTTTTCACAGTTTGGTTCCAACTTAAAAGTGACAAAAATATTTCCAGCAAATAAAACTAAAACAATAATTAATCATCATTGTTGAAGGATCAGAATATTTTAGTCATTTTCAGTTTCAGTAAAAAATAACTGGGAACAAAAAGCAGCTGAAAGCCACTCCACAGACAAGCCATTTCCCGCCACGCGCCTCCCATCGACGGCTAATCAGCCTCCATCCTGCATCCTACCTGACCTGTTAGCTCTCTCCAGCCAGCAGAAGAGACTCCATGACTCTTGTTTTGTCTTTTTCTCTCTTTTAATCTTCTTGTGTTTCTTTGCTGAATCAGCGACGTTGTGTGTTTAGAATAGCCAGTTCCTTATTATAATGTGAAGCAAAACTCCAACGTCACACAAACGTTGTGTAGTGTCGGTTCCTCGGCCTTGGGACGCTGCTGGGTCCCTATAGACATACACATGATAGATCTCACTGTGTCATCGAACATGTCCGGGACTTTTAAGGTCAGAAAGACGTAATGCGTCTTTAAAGAGCTGTTTTGTAGTTCCAGGATGATATTTAGCATCTCTTCTGTTCACATCCGCCTGTAACATCTGGGAAGTGAGGAGAGCAGTTATCCCGTTCTGGTCTGATGCAGGATCCCAGCTGCTCCACAGTCCTGGATCCTGGTTTGTACTGGTGGAACTGGACTGCAGCAGACCAGTTCTCCTGTTCCACCATCAGGATGTGGTCCAGCATGGTGGAAGGTCTTCCCTGAAAGAGACGTTGTCTGGATGGGAGCAGATGTTTCAGCATTGATGGAGCTTCCCAGATGTGGAAGCTGCCCACGCCATCGGCACTAATGCAACCCCATCCCATCAGAGATGCAGGCTGATAACAAGCTGGATGCTCCCTCTCCTCTTTAGTCTGAGGACTCCTAGATCCCCAGCTCGGCCTTCAGCCTGGTCCCTTCTGCTCAGTGATTGTTCAGATTCTCTAAATCTTTTGATGATGTTGTGGATCTTTTAATTCATCACAATTTTATGTTGAGGATGACGTGTGGAAATCATCGTCGATTTGTGACACAATTAGCGTTGCAGCAAACGGCTTCGTCATCTGTTTCCCTTGAATAACAGAACGTGTCTCAGAGTTCAGCCTTTTTTTTATATTTCAGGTGAGTCATCTGGAGTTTCTCCTGCGAGGCAAAGGCATGGACAGAAGAACAAAGACGGGCACGAGTCTGCAGAGACAGGACAGGACTCGTCTCAACCAGGTTCAGGAAACACTTCTGTCCCAGCTGGATTTACTCTTCTGGGAGGATTTGAAAGTAAACCCGTTGGAAAGGTACTGTGAAGTAAAAGTACTCAGTAGATCCAGGAGGCAGCAGTAATAATCACAATCCCGTTGGCCGTTATTCATTTTCCTGCTCCCAGGTGCACAGAGTCCTGCCTCAGTGGCTCGCTGAGCCGGATGCGATTCCCAGAGAAATTAAAAGCAACTTGGTTCCTGTTTCCGATGTTCCTGGACTTTCTGCTCAGATGCTGAAGAAGCTGCAGATGAATGGAATTCAGCACTTCTTTCCAGGTAAGAAATGTTGGTGTTTTCCAGGAATGGAGCGGAAATGTTTCACAAGATGTTGCTGGATCTTTTCACAGTGCAAGCAGAGGTCATCCCCGCCATCTTGGAAAGTTCACGGCATGGACTGCTTATCGGTAGAGGCGGCTACAGACCCAGAGACTTCTGTGTATCTTCACCAACAGGCAGCGGCAAGACCCTTTCATTTGTCATACCTGTCATACAGGTGAGATGCTGCCGTCGCCAGTGCAGGCCCTGGTACAGGTGTAAATAGGTGTAAACAGGTGTAAACAAGTGTAAACAGGTGTAAATGGGTGTAAACAGGTGTAAACAGGTGTAAACGGGTGTAAACAGGTGTAAACGGGTGTAAACGGGTGTAAACAGGTGTAAACGGGTGTAAACAGGTGTAAACGGGTGTAAACAGGTGTAAACGGGTGTAAACAGGTGTAAACGGGTGTAAACGGGTGTAAATGGGTGTAAACAAGTATAAATGGGTGTACAGGTGTAAATAGGTGTAAACAGGTGTAAACAAGTGTAAACAAGTGTAAACAGGTGTAAACGGGTGTAAATGGGTGTAAACAAGTATAAATGGGTGTACAGGTGTAAATAGGTGTAAACGGGTGTAAACAGGTGTAAATGGGTGTACAGGTGTAAACAGGTGTAAATGGGTGTAAATGGGTGTACAGGTGTAAACAGGTGTAAATGGGTGTAAATGGGTGTAAACGGGTGTAAACGGGTGTAAACAAGTATAAATGGGTGTACAGGTGTAAACAGGTGTAAATGGGTGTAAATGGGTGTAAACGGGTGTAAACGGGTGTAAATGGGTGTAAACGGGTGTAAACGGGTGTAAACGGGTGTAAACGGGTGTAAACAGGTGTAAATGGGTGTAAACAAGTATAAATGGGTGTACAGGTGTAAACGGGTGTAAACAGGTGTAAACGGGTGTAAACAGGTGTAAACGGGTGTAAACGGGTGTAAATGGGTGTAAATGGGTGTAAACGGGTGTAAACGGGTGTAAATGGGTGTAAACGGGTGTAAACGGGTGTAAACGGGTGTAAACGGGTGTAAATGGGTGTAAACAGGTGTAAACGGGTGTAAACAGGTGTAAACGGGTGTAAACAGGTGTAAACGGGTGTAAACGGGTGTAAACGGGTGTAAACGGGTGTAAACGGGTGTAAATGGGTGTAAACAGGTGTAAACGGGTGTAAACGGGTGTAAACGGGTGTAAACGGGTGTAAATGGGTGTAAACAGGTGTAAATGGGTGTAAACGAGGTAGATTATGTAAGAAGTAAATATGATTTACTTTCAGGTACTAATGAAGCGAGTAGTATGTGAAGTCCGGGCTTTGGCTGTGTTGCCGACCAAAGAGCTCGCCCAGCAGGTCAGAAACTTCGGGGGGTTTTTTTGCACAAAGACTTAAATGAGGGCGCCCGAGTCCGGTCCTGGAGATCTCCTTTCCTGCCATTTTTAGATGCATCCCTTCTGCAACATGTTGAATCAAATGCCGGACTTCCCTCATCGGCACGTCATTGAGCTCTGCAGAAGCCTGACGCCCTCTCTCCACCTGTATTATCTAAAGGTTACAGGCTGGTGGATGTCCAGGACGGACCTGGGCACCTCTGACTTTACCCCTAACATGACTGCAGTGGAAATGGCTCTGCTGACGTGTTCTGTTCTGCAGGTGTACAAAGTGTTTACATCGTACGCAGAAGGAACTGCTTTAAAGGTGGTGATGCTGGCTGGTCAGAAGTCCTTTTCTGCAGAGCAGGCTTTACTGTCAGAGAACAGGTGAGAATTAAAACTAACTAAAACATTCGTCTTTACCTTCTCACCAGTTTTCTAAATTTGTTTGGAATAACGTTTTTAGGGACGGCTCTGTCGGAGGCACAAGTGTGTTTGCAGTCTGCAGAATGTTCCCATCCTTCCTCCTTCCTGGTGAATGCCTGAAAATGTCCATAGCTGTCAGGAATTACGGGTTGTGTGCAGACATGAGAAAAAATATGAAAAATTAATGAATGAAAACAAGTAACTGTAAGATGTGCACAGAACCTGACTGCCCTCTTTTTAAAGTGACCATTTGGTTAGAAAGTCACACAGTGACGTTCTAGACCAGTAGAAGTAGTTTTATGTACAAACGGGTCATAAGTATCTCCTGGACCTGCAGTCTGGTCGGATCTGGACAAACATCCGTGTCACGCTGTGGCTGAAGACAAAGTTAGGAAAGTAAACGACCTCCTGCTGTGTCCGAACATATCCGGATCCTTTAGATTGCAGCGATGATGGAGTGATATTGAATAAAGAATAGATCTGTGTTGATCGGGGGTGTTAATCAGGAGATAAGAACCTGACCTACACCTCCTAAAAAAACTGATCAGGATGATAAAAATCCTCTGATGTAGTTTGACTGACAAGGATCCCATTCGGCAGATGGATCTACGAGGTCACCTGAACATTTGCTGTGTGTTCAGCCTGTTGTGCCAAGGTCAACTTTCTGTATACAGCCCATTTCCAAACAGTAACACGGCTCCCAAAGGGCTGAACGATATAAACACACACAGGAAACAGTGCAGTAATACAGTGTTGTAACCACGAATTTAAAAGTCAATAAACAGTTTAGACTTAAATTAATAAAGAGTCTCTGTTAGCCTGAGTTGAACGCTTCGGTAAAGAAATACGTTTTAAGCAAAGAAAAGCGCAGCAGCATGCGTGGCAGCAGCAGCAGCAGCATGCGTGGCAGCAGCAGCAGCATGCGTGGCAGCAGTGCAGCAGCATGCGTAGCAGCAGTAGCATGCGTGGCAGCAGCGCAGCATGCGTGGCAGCAGCAGCAGCAGCATGCGTGGCAGCAGCAGCATGCGTGGCAGCAGCAGCAGCAGCATGCGTGGCAGCAGCAGCATGCGTGGCAGCAGCAGCAGCAGCATGCGTGGCAGCAGCAGCATGCGTGGCAGCAGCAGCAGCAGCATGCGTGGCAGCAGCAGCAGCAGCAGCATGCGTGGCAGCAGCAGCATGCGTGGCAGCAGCAGTAGCAGCATGCGTGGCAGCAGCAGCATGCGTGGCAGCAGCAGCAGCAGTAGCAGCATGCGTGGCAGCAGCAGCATGCGTGGCAGCAGCAGTAGCAGCAGCATGCGTGGCAGCAGCAGCATGCGTGGCAGCAGCAGCATGCGTGGCAGCAGCAGTAGCAGCAGCATGCGTGGCAGCAGCAGCAGCAGCATGCGTGGCAGCAGCAGCAGCATGCGTGGCAGCAGCAGCATGCGTGGCAGCAGCAGCATGCGTGGCAGCAGTGCAGCAGCATGCGTGGCAGCAGCAGCATGCGTGGCAGCAGCGCAGCAGCATGCGTGGCAGCAGCAGCATGCGTGGCAGCAGCAGCATGCGTGGCAGCAGTGCAGCAGCATGCGTGGCAGCAGCAGCATGCGTGGCAGCAGCGCAGCAGCATGCGTGGCAGCAGCCGTCAGGTGGACTCAGTCGCCTCACCGTTTCTTGCTTTCTCACTAATTTCATATTTCAGAGCGGCTGAAAAATTGTGCATAACTTGAACCCTGCTGACTCCCGATCTGCTAAAAGCTGCTTCAGGACCGGACATCTCCATCTCTGCTGTGCTACTGAAGCCTTCAGACTAAACAATGCCAGACTGACTGAACGGTTTGCCTTCCAGAGGGAGTGTGAGGCGGAGTGCAGCGGACATAGTCGTGGCTACTCCAGGTCGACTGGTTGATCACATCAGCAAAAATTCCAGCTTATGTCTGCAGAACCTCAGGTTTCTCGTGAGTTTGTAAAAGCTTTAGAACTGAACTTATGGCATACTGAAAATGGTCTTTTCATCTTTACTTCGAGCTTCACTGATCTTTTCTCCTAGATTATTGATGAGGCTGACAGGATGATTGACAGCATGCACCAGTCGTGGCTCGGCCAGGTGGTTAAGGCTGTGTTGAGTCCAGGAGGTGGAGCAGACACCCTCTTCAGGAGAAGAGAGCCAGAAAACATCACAGCAGCAAGGTAAGACCAGCAGGGGCTCACGGAGCCTTTTTACACTTCATACCAAAACAAACTTCAGGAGGGAGTCTGTCAGACCATGAAATGCTTAAAACATGGATGTAACCAAAGTTTCAGAGCTGAACGAGAACACCCAGATAAATCCTTTGGGATGAGATCACCAATACATCTCTAATCACTGACACATGGAAACGCTCAGCGAGCCTGATGGATCCAGACCGGAAACACAAGCAGCAGTAACGGATAAAGCTGCTTTCATGAAGATATAATCTCTGAAACTGTGGCTGGAAGGCAGCGACTGAGACAACGTCCGAAGCCTTTCATGCCGGTTCCTACATCCGGATCCAGCTTCATCTCCAACCCCAGTGGTCTCTGGATGGAGATAAACAGAAATGAATGGTTTAAAACACATTTTATTCCCAGTGAAACATGTAAACAACATGTCAGATGTTGAAACTGAGGCATTTTATCATTTCATGGAAGATTTGAAGTTTTAATCTGATGGCTGAAAGATGATGTGTGGTGCCTTGTGTTTACTTTCTGATGGAAGGTTTTTCTGATGAGCAAGAGGAGCATTTCAGAGAGGTAGAGTATCTCAGATGTCACATATTAGACACTTTGTCCTGCAGACTAAAGAGGAGAGGGAGCGTCCAGCTTGTTATCAGCCTGCATCTCTGATGGGATGAGGTTGCATTAGTGCCGATGGCGTGGGCAGCTTCCACATCTGGGAAGCTCCATCAATGCTGAAACATCTGCTCCCATCCAGACAACGTCTCTTTCAGGGAAGACCTTCCACCATGCTGGACCACATCCTGATGGTGGAACAGGAGAACTGGTCTGCTGCAGTCCAGTTCCACCAGTACAAACCAGGATCCAGGACTGTGGAGCAGCTGGGATCCTGCATCAGACCAGAACGGGACGAACTGCTCTCCTCACTTCCCAGATGTTACCGACATGTTGTGTCAAAGCTGCAGTGTGTTGGCATGGAGGTGGTGCCATGAAGCTAAATGTTGCTGTAAAGTCATGCAGACGGAGTCAGACGCATGTTTTTAAGGCCAGGAGGTCACATGATGCTGCTTTCTTTGAGAAGAATAAAAAAATGGTAAAATCTTCCAGTTTCAACGTCTGATATGATAAAAAGATAAAAACTTGCTGTTTGTTTTGGACGCTTGAAGGTTTGTCTCAGCATACGGAGTGATTTTAGCTCCTGCCAGCTGGTCAGAGGACGGTGACAGCAGCTAGGTCTGAGCAGAGCTCCTTAACTCTCCTCTGGCTTCTCCCTCCAGTCTGTCTCCTCCTCAGATGCCGTTGCAGAAGCTGCTGTTTTCAGCCACACTGACTCAGAACCCAGAGAAGCTGCAGCAGCTGGGTCTTCATCACCCCAGACTCTTCCGCTCCGTCCACAGTCCCTCCAGCAACACACCAGCAGACCCCTCCCACACACAAAACCTCTTTGACTTCCCTCAGAGTCTCACGGTAAGGCTTGACCTTTGACCTTCATGGAAACTGGAGGTGAAGAAGAAAGGTCAGGTGACTTGGTGAATCCCTCTTCTCTGTGTGTTTAGGAGTATTATGTGCCCTGCACGATGAACAAGAAGCCCCTCCTCCTGCTGCACTTCATCCTCCACATGAAGCTGTTCCCCATCCTCTGTTTCACCAACTCCAGAGAGACGGCACACAGGTGGGGGGGCGGCTCCGCCTCGCTTTCACTGCATTCATCTGTCAAACGCGCTCAGCTCCACGTCTTCCCTCCACAGACTCTTCCTGTTGGTGCGGCTGTTCGGTGGAATTCAGGCTGCGGAGTTTTCATCCCGACTCTCTCCTGGGGAGAGAAAGAAGACCCTGAAGGACTTTGAGCAGGGAAAGATTCAGCTGTGAGTACCGATCCACGCCGGCTGCGTGGGATTGGCTGGTTGGGAGGAAATGTAGAGAAAATGCATCTTTTACCAGCAGGTCATGCCAGGTTCTGCTGTAACCAGCGTCTGTAACTGCTTCATGACCGGAGAGGTCAGCGCCATCGGCCAGGCGTCATTCAGGTTCGTGGGCCTGTTTGTTTCGGCAAAGAGATGGCGCTTCCTGCTGGCAGAGGAGTACAAAAGGTCCTTAGTAGCCAAACTGCTCCAGATCAGGCGTTCCTCAGTTTACTTCTTAAAACAGCTTTCCTGAAACGATGTGTCGTGGCTTTGTTAAGTCTCTTGGTGAGGGAGCTCTGAGAGACCTGGCAGATGCAGCTGAATAAGGAAGCTTTAACTCTGACCCCAAAGGCAGGACAAAGGATCGTAGGGTAGGCTGCGGTACGGAGACGTTCCCGCAACCTGGAGATGCTCCAGCATTAAAGCTTCAGGGAAGGTCGCCACCTGTTTAAAATCCTCTCTGCATGATGTGACTGTGTCCGAACGCAGCCTGGTCCTTTCATCTCCGGGTTGTTTAACCCGAGGTGTCGTCCTTCAGGTTGGTCAGCACAGACGCAGCCGCTCGAGGCATCGACATCAATGGCATCAAATGCATCGTCAACTACGATGCACCGCAGTACATCAGGACATATATTCACCGGTGGGTCGAACGTTCAGCCTGTTTTACTGCTCTGTCATGTTGCTGTTGCTGTGATGTGACACGTTGTCCTGGATTCCCCGTCAGGGTCGGAAGAACAGCGAGAGCTGGAAAAGCAGGACTGGCCTTCACTTTTCTGCTGCGAGTACAGGTGCAATGCCTTTCAGTGTGTAGGACACACACAGAAACGGCAAAGAGCACAACAACGATCTGGTTTCTGTCGTCTCTTTCAGGAAAACAACTTCCTTAAAATGCTGGTGGAGGCAGGAAGTCCTGGGATCCGAAAGCAGATTGTTAAACCAGAGAGCCTGAAGGGGATGGAAGTCCGATATGAACAGATACTACGAGAGCTGGCTGAAGTCATCCAGGTACCGCCTCCACTAAACGTTTTACAAACAATGACGTTGTTCTCTGGTGAAACACTCAGTGCTTCTCTGCTCAGGATGAGAAGACAAGTCGGTGAGATCCACAGAGCAGACGTCGGTCATGTGCCCAGAGTCCAGCCGAGTCCGACTCCAGCCGGAAACAGAACATTGTCAGAGAACTCGGATTGTTTTATTCTCTTGACACCAATCAGACCCATTTTAATGTATTAAAGTCATTTCTAGTCCGTGTTTTCATTTATCTGTCCTTTACTTCCATAAATATATTTTCTCTTTTCAATTACAAAACCTTTTTACACAACATAAAGTGTCATCAGTCCCATTCGGTGGTTTTTCTCCTCATCTGTCTGCCGATGGCTTCGTAAAGCTGCTGGTCATTTTCTCTCTTCACGTGTTGGCAACCCAGTAACTCACACAGTTATCACCAGTAGTCCAAATGCAAACTTACTCCAGACCAGCTGCTGAAATGTTGCCGTTTATCAGGACGTTTCTTCTGGAAAATGGAACATTTGCATCAACCACACCCAGAGGAACCTTTATTCTGAAATGTGTAACGCCGGAAAAGGAAGTGCTTGTAAATGGTTCGAGACCAATCACAGTCTGCACTGCGTAGGGTACAAAGTGTTCTACGTCGTCTGCACACAAAGTGCCTTACTGCCAGTAAAATGAGACTGGCCTCTCTAGTGGACGAGAATTACCCATAGTGCTCCAGTCCTCCGTTGCCTAGCAACTACATATACCAAGTTTATCTAATTACTGATCCCATTCTTCCACAAAAAACACGAACATATTTTTAAAATGACAGAAAATTGTGCCAGTAATTTAACTTTGATTTTTAATTTTCCTTTGTGTGTAAATGAGCAACATGAGGCGGTTTAGACGAGCTCTCCTCTGGTTCTTTGAACTGGGACAGAACTTGGCGCCACTATGAAGCAAAAATGAACATGTAATTGCAGAACTGTGAGAACTTGAGAAGAAGAACACGTGCAATAAATACCATTTTGACACCTACATGATGTGTAATACAATTAGAAGTACCTTGGACCTGAAACACACTGAATACAAGACCATTCAAACAGAAACAAAACTGAACATTTGCAATCACTTGTTCCTTGTGTCATTCCTGACCTGAGAACTGAAAACCTTACCGACTTCGCAGAGGTAACCAAAGAGCATCATTTTAACATACATACTGATACGACACTTGTGTGCGACTGAATACAAAACAATCTGAACAAACTAAAGGAAAAAACATTGTAACAGCAGCATCATAAGAACGTGATGCAGAAACCAGAACATCTTAAGGAACTCGAAGCAAAAGGGAACAGACAGAACGCTGAACTCATGTAAGGAACCTTTCATGCACTATTTGAAGAGACCTTTTAGATCGGTGAAGGGGTGTTCTATCTTTGGTCATCAAAGTGAGCAAGTACTCCCTGTTCCTGGCAAAAATACTTTCCTCTCCATCCAATTCAAAGCATCCAAGGGAGCTTTGAATCCTTTGGCACGAGGATTGCGTCCATTCATTGTGTCAAACAGCCTGTCAATGATCTTTAAAGAAATGGTGTCATCTAAATCACTATTACTATCACAATAACTATCATTACAGAGTTTCATTAGGTATTAGTTAAAATCAGTACTGATCTGTTCAAAATATACAGAGAAAGGAATACTTCTTGCTAAACCTTACTGACTTCCTTCTCTCCATTGGTCTGCTTTGTACTACAACAAGTTTCACACAGAGCTTTAACAGTCTAAAATTTGTGAAGGAATGTAAAGGTTATCAATGAACTTTTGTATTAATGAAGAATATGCAGTTTATGACAATATTTAGTTGCTGAATTTAATTAATTATCTTTTTAAAAATGTACTTGATTCTATTGTCACTAATTGTATTATGTCAATAAATTCTGCCGTTGCCTCACAGTCTTTAAACTGAGATCCTTAGATCCAAATACTCCAAATACTATAATAGCACCCCTTTAAACAAGATCCTTAAAGGGGTGCTATTCTGGTGTTTGGAGTTTTCTGAGCTTTCTACAGTGTTGAATCCTCATCAGACATGTGAACGGCACTGTTTTTTATCACCTAAACGCATGTTTGAGTTTGAGTTTGATTTCCAGCACGCTTTCCGTTCGGTTTCCATGGCGACGAAAAAAGTGTCGTTTTAGAGAGTTTTTTTTCTACTTTTTTTGTGACGTCCCGGGGGATAAGGTTCGGTGATTGGTTACCTTCTACTGGTTAACAAGGGCATGTACAAATACATCAGGCGGGTGGAAAACGTGGGATAAAGTTATTTCCAACGATGGCTGGTGAGTTTACCAAAGAGAGACATCCTGCTGCATTCGTTGCTGTGGGTTGCTGTTTTCCACTTCGTTTTCAGGCTCTGATTCAGGTTCCAACATGTAGGGCTGGATGCTATGTGTTGACATTGTAGTTTGTTTTTTTTATTGAGTTCATATGAGCCTAATCCTTCTGTTTATGAGACGTTACAATGACGGTGAAAGCAGGTGCGGTGCGCGCTCCCGATGTAGTGCAGTGGCGGGAGGCGGGGCTTAATGCGGAAGAGTCTCAATCCACTCGTTTTGCCCGCAGGCTGATCTGACAGCCTACGGAGAGGGTCGGTCTGAAGTAAATAAAGTCATTTGTGACAATAACTCCATCAATCCCAGCCCTTCTGGTCTCAGAAATAAAACTAAATTAGCCTGAAATACACAGAATAGTTCTGCTTTAATGGTGCAGAGAGCCGCCGACACGGAGCGACTCAGTGTTTGTACCGCCAGGGACACCCTCATCTTGTGGTTTTCAAAGTAGACATGTTTGTCTGTAATTTTATTGGCAGCATGCAGTCTATCTTTTTCTTAGCACATAATTGAGATGATTGATGTTCGTCCAATTGATCTGTCCAGCGGTCGTTGCAACTGGACTGTATGCCTGCAGAGTAAGAATCAGTCACTGCTCAAATACAAACAGCAACATGTTGATCATGACATCCTGCCATAACTGCAGATAAACAGACAACTTTTACATGTAACTTTGAGGAGCAGAGACATAACTTGTTCAAATAGGTCTACAACAGTCTTCATTTACCTGCAACATGTTACGTGCCAACTTCAGCATGTGGCATGCATCCATCATTACAAATATTTTCTCACCAGTCACTGGATGCGGGAAACTGGTTTGAAGGGGCTCTTGTGGGTTTCTCTTCAGCTCACACCCAAGTTGGTTGCACATGCTGACGGTGGAGGCATGCCCATCCATTGTTTCACATACCACTGGAATGCCTCGTGCTTGCAGCTCCTCCAAAGCGTGACACCCTTTGCGTGTCTGGTGACAGAGACTTTGTCAGATAGTATGCAATGGGAGCCTTCCAATGTCCTTGTAGGCCAACCACCATGAACACAAGAGCTTCAGTAGCAACATCAGTCTCATTGCTCCCATCACCCAGGTCTACAAAACCAGACACTGACTGTGTATGTGGATTATACTGCACATGTTTTCTGATGGCCATGGCATCCAACATGACAGCAACACACGCATATCTAGCCTGGTCTTCCTGGCATCTTCTCTCCATCCAGCATCATCTTGTTCAGGCCAGGCCTGTTATCCACAGAACACGGCCACCTTTAAAAAATTGAGGCGTAGTTATTTAACATATTTGTATCAGTAATTTCCAAAAATGGATTTAACAATGTTAAAAATACCTTTGTAATGTATGTGGATGTGGGAGTGGAAAATGCTGTCTCTCTGAGGTATCTGTATGCCTGTGGACCATGGAAATGGAGTGTGCGAGCAAACTCCCTGTTATCCTTTGTGTACTCATGCCATAAAGTCTACCTGAAGATCTGACATTTTTAAGAGCAAAAGTTAATAAGTCCCATTCAAATAATAACTAAGGAGTTTTTAAAGAAGAGTGTAAGAATAAGATGTATATGTATTTCTAATTTTGTCTTACTTGAGTAGAATTCAAGCCTCTCATTGAGCTCTTCATTAATGAGTTTATTTTCTCTCAAATCCCCCAAAATACTCCACCATGCACCATGATCTTTGCCCTCTTTTCTCTGGCCATGGCATTCTTCTCTTGTTCCAGGCTTTCCACTTGGGCTGAGGCTTCATTGAGTCTGGCCTAAAGAGAGGTTGGAGAAGCAGGCAAGGCATGATCCTGGTACACAGAGGGATGAACATGGTTTGAGTGGTTTCACTTTACACATTTCCCTTGGACACCACGAGAGTGTGGCCCACATTCTTTGTTATAGCAGCAGCACTGTGTGTGTGTGTGTGTGTCTGGGGATGGGTTTATTTGTGGGTCTGTTTATGAGTGGCAGCAAACAAGTCAGATTTTAATTGGTCCATGGTCATTACAATCTGATGTTTAAAATAGAAAACCTGACATGATGAAGCTGAGGTTGTGGGTGTGAGGCTGAAACTGGGGCATCCTGAAAGGACACAGACAGACTCAGCTCTTCTGGAGGTAGATGTAGCCCTGCTCTTTTCTGGCTAAAATGAAGAAGCATCATATCTGGAAAGAATATACTGCATGTAGTGTACAACAGCGGTTCCCAGTTGAGGTCTGGGGCCCCTGGTGGTCCGTGAAATTGAGTTTTGAGACATGACATCTAGATTACATTTATGAATGCTGATAGCCTTATTCATGGTAGACCTACTCTCCGGAGGTGAACCGGGAAGCTGAAGACGGGTGGAATGACACCGTCTCTGAGTCTCACAATCTGACCGGTTCTATCAAAATCATCCGGCTTAAAATGCTCACTGCAAAGTACAGATGAGTCTGTGGCAGTGAAGCCTTCCCTCCGTAAGGACTCTTCCCACTTCATCCTCACAGGTGTTTTGGGAAACCTTCAAAAGCAAAACAAGAGATTTGGGAGAGTCTGCTCAAAGGAGGTAAATCTTATTTTCTTCATTCTTCTCACTATTTTATTCTTTTTTTATCTTCCATTTTTATTCATATTTTCCTGTTTACTTCTGCCTTTAAATTTCGTAGAACCGTTTTTGTTTTTTTTTTTTAACAAACATAAATAAATAAATAAAAGCTCTTTGTTGATAATGAATCAAAGCTGAAATTGTGAGTAAGTTTGTTTGCAAACTATTCTCCACTCAGACATTCTGTGGTGGGGAATGTTTTAGACATGAGAGATGTCTTATACCAGTGATATTTATTTTATTTCTACAGTAGCCTTTTTGGGTTGTTGTAAATCTAACGTTAAGTGTGCGTTATGGAATATATTATTTATAAAGTCTTATTTAGCCTTTATAGGCGAGTAAACACCAGCACTGTAAATGGTAAATGGACTTGTACTTCTAGCGCTTTTCTAGTCATGCAGACCACTCAAAGCGGTTTACACTACTTGTCACATTCACGCACACACTCATCCAACACACTCATACCCCGATAGGCACATCGGGGGGCAGCTTGGGGTTCAGCGTCTTGCCCTAGGACACTTCGGCCTGTTAGGGAAGCCTGGAATCAATCCCCCAACTTTCCAGTTGAAGGACAACTGCTCTTCCTCCTGAGCTACAGCCGCCCCACTGTAGTTAGCTGGCTAAGATTTCGCTGGTGGACATAAATACAGAACAATAATTTTATATTTATAAAATACAACCAGGGCTGCATGGTGGCGCAGTGGTTAGCACTGTGGCCTCACAGCAAGGAGGTCGCTGGTTTGGTCAGTGGCTGGTTTGGTCAGTGGCCTTTCTGTGTGGAGTTTGCATGTTCTCCCCGTGTATGCGTGGGTTCTCTCTGGGTTCTCTGGCTTCCTCCCACCATCCAAACACATGCATGTTAGGTTAATTGGTTACTCTAAATTGCCCCTAGGAGTGAGTGTGAGTGGTTGTTCGTCTCTCTGTGTGGCCCTGCGATGGACTGGCGAGCTGTCCAGGGTGTACCCTGCCTGTCGCCCAAAGCCGGCTGGGATAGGCTCCAGCTTCCCCACGACCCTGAATTGGAATAAGCGGTTCAGAAAATTAATGAATGAATGAAATACAACCAAATAAAAATGTTCATTCTTACTTGTGAAAAGTAATCCCCCGTTCCCTACTCTCAAAAGTCCACCTATTAGAGCAAAAACACGCCTCACAGTGCTCAGGCATCGTAACTACTACCGCATTTCTTGCGCCCCAGCTGCCATTACGGATCTACTCTTTATTCATGTCTACAGTTATTACAACCTATGCTGTCTCCACTACAGTTGACTTTTACAATACAAAAGTATTGTATGAAAATTGTACAATTCAGAAGTTAACATGAACAAAAACAGAGAGAATGAAAAGAAAGTGAGTTTTCTCCGCAGGGCGGCCTCCTTATGGACAGGCTCCTTCATCCGGACATCAGTGGAGGAGGTGGTGTTGGTCTGTTTGTGTTCAACACAACTTAAAAAGTTAGGGACAGATTTTCATGAAATTATCAGCAGTTGTTGGAAATGTGAAAAGGAAGAACTGATTAATCTCTAACATTGTGCTTGGCGGAGGTTTGCGCTCTCTTGACCGCTTTTCTAGTCTGTAACCAGAAATAGTTGGAGAGCTGGCTGTCATATACGGTCTATGGCTGTTACAGAGAAGCATCCATCTGGATGTTCTGCACCAGAGAAACAGTAGCAGGAATAAACTCAGTTACCATATAAAACTCTCTGTGAAGCATCAAAATATTTTTCTATTAACACCTCATAGGAGTGAAATTTATCATTTCATTGAGTAGATTATTCACTGTTAACATTATTTATAAAATATAAGTGTTTTGTGTGTAATATATACGCGTTGTTCCACAGAAAACAGTTATGTGGAGAAACTACGTTGACTCTTCAGCAAGACTCCAAAGCGGAGACCCATCCAATATGGCGACGACCCGTCCAATATGGCGGCGACGCTGGTTCACTCTCCAGCGTTATTGGAAAATAACTACCTTTGTCTTGTTCAGAGAAGCTTTAAACCATGTAAAAGACCCATTCTGTCCATTTAGGATTTAGACCCACAACCCTATTTTGGTATCATGTCCTGAAACAGGCTGTGTGGGTTGAAGACAAACATAACAAAATAAAACACGCACACAAAAATAAAACTTGTGGGTCAACAAGGAATTTGAGTTACTAATCATTAATGCGATAACTTCAACAGCCTATAATCAATCAATCAATCAATCACACACACACTCATATGTGTGCATGTATGTATATCTATCTATATATATAATATATATCTGTATAATATATAGATATCTATAATATATATATATATATACTACTCACAAAAAGTTAGGGATATTTGGCTTTCAGGTGAAATTTATGGAAAATGCAATATGTTCATGCTACAGTGATATATCATAAAAGTAAGACAAGTAGAAGGATGCACTACTGATTTCCTCATCTCAAAAAATTCATTCAACACAAAAGGTAACAACAATGGTAGTTACACCACAACAAGAAATGTGAACGTCTCAATATCTGGTCATGTGCCCTTGAGCATCAATTACAGCTTGACAACGACGTCTCACGCTGTTCACAAGGCAACTTATTGCCTGCTGAGGCATGGCATCCCACTCTTCTTGAAGGGCAGCCCTCAGGTCATTGAGGTTCTGGGGTGCAGGGTTTCGAGCCTCTACACGACGGCTCAGCTGATCCCACAGGTTTTCAATGGGATTCAGGTCTGGAGAGAGTGCAGGCCATTCCATTTGAGGTACACCAGTCTCCAACAGCCGTTCCCTGATGATGCGGCCTCGATGAGCAGGAGCATTGTCGTCCATGAAGATGAAATTAGGCCTGTGCTGTTCATGTAGGGGCACAATCACTGGATTAATGATGTTATTCAGGTAGTATGGGCTTGTCACTGTACCATTCACAAAGTGTAGGGCAGTTCTGTACCAAGTGGACACCCCTGCCCACACTGTAACACCGCCACCACCAAAAGCTGGCCTGGTGACAACAGTGGCTGATGCATAGCGCTCTCCCTGACGTCTCCAACATGGTTGCCGGCCATCATTTCTGCTCAGTGTGAATCGACTTTCATCAGAGAACAGCACTGAGGCCCACTGGTTCCTCGTCCAGCGTAAATGCTCCCTGGCCCATGCGAGACGATGATGCCTGTGCCTGGTGGTGTGGTCAGGTACCCGTGCAGGTCGTCTAGCACGCAGACCACGCTGATGGAAACGGTTTGGAATGGTCTGACGTGACACTTGGGTGCCTCTCACCTCTCTTAAACGTGCCTGGAGTTGAGTGGCATTCATCATCCGGTTTCTCAGGGCAGTGTTCACAATGTAGCGGTCATCAGCACGGGATGTGGCCAAAGGACGTCCACTTCTAGGCCTTTCTGTGACTCTTCCAGTCTCTCCATATCTCTGTTGCAACCTGCTGATGACACTCTGTGACACTCCAAGCTCAGTGGCCACTTCTGTCTGAGAACGTCCTGTTTGAAGCATCGCAATGGCAAGGGACTGTTGTTCCATTGTTAGGTGTCGTCTTGGTCTCATGATGTCAAAATGTGAACAGCATGATGAGGACAACTGTTTAAACACCAGCTCTAATTGAACCAGGACATTTATTGGTCAATTCAAGGATCACACACCTGCTGTGATTTTTGCCGTTAAGCTCCTTGTTAGAGAACAGCAGCTTGTGCAAAATTTATTGATACATTTAACAGTTGGACATGTGCATTGCAGGGAAACTGGAGCCGGGATTAGCATAACATACATGTAGCATAACATACATAACATACATGCGCACGCACGCACACGCACACACACACACACACAAACACACAAACACAAATTTCCATACTACATGTGAACCGGAACAAGAACACCTATATTAAGGTGCTTTTGGACACCAATAAGCGCACTTCCAAAACACTGCACTAGTCATTTATTGGCATTCAGTATGCGACTACCAAGTGAAGGTTAAACACTGGATTTCCACCAGTGAGTTTTAAGTAAAAATTGTGACACAATTGGGACACATTCAAAATCACTTACAAAAGATTGCAGAGCATACAACAAGCTCACATGCCGAACAATTAAAAACATTTTGTCATGTAAATAATCCTTCCACCTTTTAAAGTAACATGTCTAAACTTTAAACCAAAGGAATTCCTGAATTAAAGTGTTATCTTTAACAAAAATCGATTTAATAACAAGACTGCTGGTGGCAGTGAATGATTTCATATATATATATATATATATATATACACACACACACACCATAATCACATTTCCAACATCTTCACAAGCTACGCACAACACACTCAGTCTTAGTCCGTTTGCCTCCACGTCCCACAGGGATGATTAAGACACAGCTGATGCCAGTTTAACATCTGCGTTAGATCTAATTAGAAGTGAATCAAATCATGCTTTAAATTTTATTGTATAAAAAGGAAAAACTGTACAGGTATAACTTTCTTCAAAGAGGGGAGGGTGGGTAGCCAGTCTGCAGCAGGTTTTATTCCCTCAAGTCCTGAAAAACCTGCTAAAAGACTAAAACAAATGAAAAAAACCAACAGCTAATCACATTTTTCTAACACTACCATTGGACGCATGTCCTGCAGCTGCTTCAGCATGAGGCCAGACACGCCGGAAAAAGCAGAGTCTAAGCTTATCTTTAGTTGACCAAGTGACGTCAAGTTCTGCCGGTTGCTGAACTTGACACAGGCGTCTTTGGTGTTCAGGCCGGCGTGAATCTTTGTCCTTTCCGTCACGGCAATCCGGTTGGGTTCCGATTTGTTCGACTGCTCCAGGAATTTTAGGAAAGACATTTCAAATCCCATTGGTTTAAATGAGGCAAGAGGAGCGCTCTGCCCAGTCTTCTCCTGGGTCTCTGCATGGCAGGAGGACTCCGACTCGTCCTCTTTGCTGTACATCATATCAGTTTTTCGCACGTTCGAAATTTTCTTGCGTTTTGTTATTTTTTCAATGAACTTTCGTGGGCGTCCTCGTTTTCTTTTGAGCACCACAGAGCCATTCGAGCTGTCATCGTTTGATAATTTACTGTCAAATAGTGCAATCCTCCTGCGCAGGACAGGCTTGGAATTGTCGAAATCCTCTGTGTGTACAGCAGCAGAGGGCGTACCTTCGCTATCCGACTGGTCCGAGGTATTGTCCGATTTGGAGTCATCACTCCTGATGGAGTGACACTTCTGCCTGGCAAACTTCCTGCAGAATATGAAGTGACTCCTGTGCTGTTCCAGGTACTTTTCAGACAGTCCATGGCCCATGTAATGTTTAAGTATGTTGCGCTCTGTTTTCATAACTAACTCACACCCTTTGATCATGCAGGGATATTGCAGAGGGAACTTCTTCGTGCACATTGCGGAGGCTTCAAGTTTAGATTTTAAGGATGGCTTTCCATATTTAACCCAGTGATTCTTGGACCTGCCCGCTCTCTTCGTGTGGGCTCTCAGGACTTTTTTGTTGCTCTCTATGTTTTCTTTCCCGTTACTTGACTTTGTCATCTGGTAATGTAAAGTCTTTGACTTATGTTTCATCCCATTCTCTTTAACCTGTTTATCTTTTAGTTTATGTTGGTAGAGATCCTGATGCTTTTTCATGACATGTCTGAGCAGATTTGACTTTGTGGCGTATGAACGGTCGCAGCCTTCAATTTCACACTTGAATGAAACATTCAGATGTTCTGGTTTGGTAAGGTTTAGATCTTTATGCTCTTCTTTGACATGACCTACATACTTCCTTAAAGCAGTGAAGGATTCTGTACATCCTTTGTGACCACAAGCGAATCTACCAAGTTTGATGCCAGATAAGAGACTGCCAACCTTGTCGAGAGTGAATCCATGTAGCTGGAAATAATGCTGGAAGAGGTTTGGGACTTCTTGGAAAACACAGCAGCAGTCTTTAACTTGGCACCTGAATTCAGAAACCTGAGGAAACTCTGCTTCTGGCTCTTCTTCATCAGGATCAATCATTTCATCCATTCCTTCACTGTGGTCTTGCTCTTTGTTCACCTCTAGTGCTGACAAAGCTGACTGGTGCACTGATCTGTAATGGAGGATTAGATTGTGCTGGATGGTAAAGGCAGCCATGCATCCTTGATGGACGCAGCGATATGGTCGGTAGGGACTATTGGGGTCATCTGATTTAGTCTTTTTCCCTCTCGTTTTCATGGTGATGTCCATATTTGACTTATCTGCACCCTCTCTACTAAAAGATCTTTTTTCGGGAGTCAGCAGGCCTTGAGCGTGAGGTGTTGTGTGCAAGTCCTGGGTTTCAGGGAGAGAAGCGTTGGGGAAAAGCTGACTAGAGTGCTGATTGTGCACTCTAGTCAAGTTTCTTTGCTGTTCTTGTGAGCACTGTTGTGCTGTCATTCCTGCTTGTACTGACAGAAAGTCTGCAGAGGTTTGAGCCCGCACTGGTGGGGTCATTTCCTGGTTGTACATGGGAACATAGTGCAAGGGATGAAGGACTGAGGGGCGACTGTCATCTCGAGATTTATAGTTAGGTGTAGCCGTGTTAATGCAAGGGACAAACGGTTCACTTTTTACAGCATCTTGGAGTGTATTAGGATGCTTCGTATTAGCAACATGCGAGCAGTTAACTGGGGCTTCACCTGCACTACAAGGCCACTTCTGAATACCAGGAGATCCAGCAGCATTAGCCAGTTTGCGTTTTATATCTAGCTGTGAAATTTCTTCAGCCGATAGTTTGTGTAATGACACGTAGTGAGTGCGAAGGTTTGAGTTTCGAGTAAACGCTTTGCCGCATTTCTGACACTTAAAAGGGGCATACTGGCCATACCTCTTTTTGACTGCGTTAACCATCTCGAGTGTGTAGCAGTGCACTTTTGAGAGGTGTCTCCAAAGTGCTTCACAGGATATGGAACTAAATGTACAGTTCTCACAAGCAAAAGGTTTGACGAAGGTAGGTGAAACTAAACTAGTGGATTTCTCTTTTAAAGGGGGAGTCCAGGCGCTCGTATGCGCCATATTCTGTTTCATTGAAGCCGACTTCTGATCAGACATTACTTCAACTAAATTTAGCCTCTCAAACGCACACTGAATTTCTGTCATGCATTGTTGCTTGCTGTGCGATAACTCTGAGGGTTCGGGATCTGGATCACTTGCCAAAATACCTGTCGGGCTTGGTACCTTCTGCTGCACTGTGGATGTCTCTCTGAAACAAGTAAAGCTTTGTGTGTTTAATACTTTTTTGATGTCAGCAGAGGATCCTGGGGTAATCATTGAACCTTGACCATGTACAAATGAATTGTTGTTTGTACCATGACACAATCTATTAGATTCTGAATCGCTGGGAGGACTATACACTTGGGCCAAAGATGCGAGATTGGCTTTAGCATCACTGTTGTCTGTATGACACATGCTTCTGCGCTGAAAGTCACCCGCCAAAATCTGCTCACGCAAACGCTTTTTAATATCCTTTTCCACAGTCTTCCTTTCTGTCTCAATTCCCTTGCAACTTGCCTCACTAAGCTGCCTGTTCGGTTGCACTAATATCGAGTTTGACTCTACATTAGGAGTTAGAACTGCCATTTCAGAGCAATGTCCGTCACTGATAAGTTTGCCAGGAGTTGTGTTTGTGGGAGCACTATCTGGGGTAGGAATAGAAGGGTTATCTGTGAGTATCTGTGAAAGAAGCAGGTCAGGGAATTTACTTCCAGGACATGCATCCATACTTGGCTGAGAATAATGGGATGTACTGTATGGAATATTTTCGTGATTCAGCTGAATATTTTCTGTGTGTTGTATAACTGAGCCATGTAAGCGCTCAATACCCCCATAGGGAGCACAGGAGCTTTGAAACAATGGCTGGGGAACAGATGCATGCACAAAAAGATCAGACATATTTGATTCGGCCATAATTTGCTTGAGGATGTCCTCGTTTGACTGACCATTCCCATATGCGGGCAAGTTATCTTGTGGGTAGCTGGGCTTCTGATATACAGCACTGTTGTAAGAGAGCTGTGACTGGGAGGTGCTAACAACTTTCTCTGAGTTGAGAAGACCCAGAAATGACCTCGGTAAGTCTGCATTCAGCTCAGATTCTTGATATGGTTTGCAAATTGTGCGCTTGGACAAATGGCCCCCAAGGGATCTGGGACTGTCAAATTGTCTGAAACACCTCCGACAAAAAAATTTGCCATCCCTAACAATTGCTGGACATTTGACTCTTTTGTTTTTTCGAGGTTGTTTCTGGTTTCCAGGATTGTTTTCAGAGATGTCGGGGCCATTTTGCGGTTGGTTGTTTTCAGTTCTGTAGTTTGTTCTGTCCAGAGAGGAGTAACTGGATTGTTCATGACTTTCCATTGCCTTGATTTTTTCTGAAGTTGTTGAAGCAGAGCCAAAACTATTCTGCATCTGTGGCGCACATGGTGTAAGAGCTTTAGCCTGTTGGGGTATTTCTGCTGTATGGTTCATGTTTGAAGCAATAATGGACTGTGACCTACTTTTCATTAGGTGAGACTGTAATGATTCTGGTCTGTTCATCACTGACCCCATCATAGAGCAAGATGAAACAGCTGGAGGAGAAGCACAACTACTAGAATTGACTGGTGGCCTCACTTGCAGATTAGACGGAAAAACTTCAGAGTTATGATTTTGTTTGCTCCCATCAACAGTGGGCCAGTTGTGACTGCCAGTAAACTGGGATGGTGTAGCTGCTGGATTTCTGTCAGTGCCTAACTGAGAGAGAACAATCGGGTTCAAAACATTTCCCATGAGCAATGCACCGTTTTGGCTGTGGGTAAGTGGGGAAAGTGGTTGTTGGGTAGCACAGTTTGAGCTGGTCTCCCTGTTAAGGTAAGGAGGTGATTGGATAACGTTCTGCCTCTGAACTTCATGAACTGGTACGCCATGGGCCTGTTGGTTCTGATGTGGGGAGACTGAATTAAAATGCCCTACAAAGGATGTACTCTGTTCCGCAACATAGGTCGTTTTGATTTTAGTCCGAGCAACGTTCCACTGCTCGTAGAAATCTAGGTGGACTGTCTTCATGTGCTTGACAACACTTCTGTAGGAGCTGTAGTGTCTTGTGCAGGTTGCAAACGCACAGTGAAATCTCTCCCTTTGTCCTGGAGGAGGTCCTGTACTATTTGAGGCAGCTACAGGACTTGCTGGTTTGTTTTCAGTTAGTTGCTGTGGGTTAATGGTTGGTGGGAGTGGTTGCGACATAGCCAGTTCACTAGAACTCTGTGACAGCGCTACTGGTAGCAAGTTATTACTGGACATTTGCCCTTTTTGTGATGCCAATGGTAAGTCACAGTCAGCCATGTAATGAACTGCATTAGCATTCGTACTGGGGAACATTTTTGGCTGGCTTTGTAAAACACCGGCTTCAAATGGAGGCACAGGAGGATTGTGAGATATCTTATAATCTCCAAAGTGATCGCTCTGTCTGTTTGGTTCATGTGAGGGGGAATGTACAGTTTTAATGACAGAACTATTGACGCAGCCCACTTGGCTGGTTGAAAAAGCTGAACTTTTAAGATCAGTTTTCACTCGGCAATGTCCCAACATTACAACAGGCTGTTGCTTAGATTTCAGCAAACTGTCAGACAATGGGATCTTTCCACGATTTGGATTACAAGCACTGTCCCTGTTTACGTTTTCTTGGGAAGGCTCTTGTTTAAGCAGAGATTTATCGGAAAGTATTTGTTCAATCAGCGACATACCAGGTTGTGATTTTTGTAAAGGCTGTTTAGAAGTCGGAAGCTGTTCAGAAGATCGACTTTCCTCCATTAAGGCAGCATGTTTTTCCTGGTGCAAATCCAGCTGCTGTTGTGAGTGGAACACCTTCCCACAGTCCACAGTTTTACAGGTGAAAGTTTTATAGTGCTGCGCCTCGTGGTCGTACAGCTTGAAGGCAGCATTGAAAACCTTTCCACAGTTTGGAAACATGCATCTAGCCTTGAAAATAGTGTGTGTTTTCTTGTGTATTAGGAGTTCAGTGTTTGACAGAAAACTGGCCTTGCAGTTTAGCTGTATACAGATGTAAGGCTTTGCTCCACAGTGGACTTGTAAATGATCATTAAGATGGGTGACACTAACAAAGTGGCGGCGACAGTACTGACAAACAACCTTTTTGCTTCTCATTTCAAGGAAAGTCTTCGCTTCCTCGTCGTCTCCGTGAGCTTTAACATGTGCGATAAGGTTTTTGAAGAACTTGAAGCTCCTTCTGCATGTTCCAACAGGGCACATGTTCTCCTCACAAATCTCGGAGCCTCCTCTGATCACTTTAGCATGACCATTTTGATTATGCCTCAAAGAATTGACATTTTTATGAAGATTATTTTGTGTTTTCTGTGTGATTTTCAAAGCTGCGATGGCAGAGGCAGTCATTTTAGGACTGGCCAGATTTTTGTTTGTTTTCATTGCTGCCAGCCTTTCCTCACAAGATTGCTTAACATGTGACGTTACATGGGGAATCAAAGCGTCTTTTGAGGTGAAGGTCTGAGCACATATTGGGCACGTATATTTTCCACGGATTACATGAGTCTGCGCATGACGTACAATCCTGTGCCCAAGAAACTCTTTGTCACAGAGCACACAATACTGCATATAGGCCTGCCAGTTTCTGAAGCGGGCAGATATAAAACCTTTTTCCCTCAGCTTCTTCATTTCTCTGTTTTTCTGTTTCCTGTCTGTGATATTTTGAAGTTCATATGTGCCGCTGATGATGTGGTCTGGGATATCATTTAAATCCTTTAGATTCATGTCGTCTTCCTCTGGGTTCTCAGTGTCATTCAGTGAGTCAATAGATGAGACTATTGATGCCTCTTCACCCATTAGCTCCAGGCAATGACGTTTTAGTGTTTTCCAATCCCAGAATTCTGGGTCAAAGGGCCACTGGGTTTTCAATACTAAAAGTAGCTCACAACGTAGTGAGTTGGGAATATGCATATTCACCTCCTCCAGTTTCTGATCTGGTTCATTGAAGAGAGTCTCCACAGCATAGTATGCATCGACTGTGGGCTCCAGGAGGAACTCTGTAAGCTGACAGGCTCGCTTCACTTCCAGGTCAGTGGGAAGCAAACAGGAAATGGTTTTATATACAGTGGACTTTGTTTTTTCATCATCTGATTTAGTCTGTAGAGCCTTTATGCACATTTCGATACATACTGGCAGGCCAACTTGGTCAATCTATGATTAAAAAAAAGAAAGGGAGCAGTCATTTAACTCTGCAACAGTCAAACTTATCCTGAAACTCTTTCACGTCTACATACTACAGACATAAACTGTAAAAAAATAGTATTTTATCATTCAGACTTTACATGATGGTAAGCCATGTTGAGGTTTTCCAACATTTCACATTTCTTTTCTGGTGACTACTGACCTCTGACTGGATGACCTTAATGAGGAACAGGACATGGTACACAGACTTGGCCAGGCGAGACATTTGACAGCATCTGTCAATGAAAGCCTGGTCTGACGGCTCCAGTCGCTTCAGGAGTTTGCTCCATAACAGAGTTAGCTCCCTATTTTAAAGAAAGAACACTTTAGAGAAAAAGCACTGGTACATAAAATACACACATTTTCTGCTTGTACTTCAAAGATCCTTCTCACATATCAGGCCCTCCAATCTAGGAAATAGTTATTTCTTGTAACCCCTTGATGCCCAGTGTTCTTCTAAAAAAAAAAAAAAAAAAAATAAATAAAGTTGGTACCGACCCAGATTTATGTGTGTTGAACGTGCACGTCAGTCATCAGCCACACTATGAAGCTTATTGTTTTTTGCCTCAATTTTCCTGAAGCCTCAGCCTCAATGTTTTGAATATGGTCCCAGTAGCCACGATAACTGTAACCAGTAAGGCTGTGATGATGCTTTTGTCCCGATTCGATTCAGATTTTTTGGGTGACGATTCGGTTTAAATGGCGATTCTCACAATTCTTTGATATTGCTCATTTTTGTAATCAAAAACAAAAAAAAGATGTACAAAACTTTTTTTGCTCGTCATTTTTCTTGATTTCAATGAGGAAAAACAACACAGCAGCCAGACCCTCATTCTGCTGCTTTAATGTCCAAGAAGACAAGTTAAAAGATCAATAAAAACAATAAAAATGACAAAAACTTTATAATAAATTATTTTTATTTGGGGAAAAAAATTCAAAACAAAAACAAAAATTGATTTTAAAACTATGAAGCAAAAAATCCCAATATTCAATTTCTCGATTAAATTTTCCCACTTCTAGTAACCAGTAGCAACATTTACCTTTAAACTTAACCACACCCTTTTCCTCCAGTCGCTCTGATGCTTCTCGTCTGCCGCTCTCTCACTCGCAAGCCAATTACGTCGTTTATAACCAGTAAAGTCAGAAAGATAATCACAAATTTGGGTTTTCTGGATCAATAACTGATCAATGAAACATCGCTTCTAAACCAACCAACCATTGTGACTGTAGCTTGCGGTCTACCTTGCTGCGACTGTAGCTTGCGGTCTACCTTGCTGCGACTGTAGCTTGCGGTCTACCTTGCTGCGACTGTAGCTTGCGGTCTACCTTGCTGCGACTGTAGCTTGCGGTCTACCTTGCTGCGACTGTAGCTTGCGGTCTACCTTGCTGCGACTGTAGCTTGCGGTCAACCTTGCTGCGACTGTAGCTTGCGGTCAACCTTGCTGCGACTGTAGCTTGCGGTCAACCTTGCTGCGACTGTAGCTTGCGGTCAACCTTGCTGCGACTGCAGCTTGCGGTCAACCTTGCTGCGACTGCAGCTTGCGGTCAACCTTGCTGCGACTGCAGCTTGCGGTCAACCTTGCTGCGACTGTAGCTTGCGGTCAACCTTGCAGCGACTGTAGCTTGCGGTCTACCTTGCTGCGACTGTAGCTTGCGGTCTACCTTGCTGCGACTGTAGCTTGCGGTCTACCTTGCTGCGACTGTAGCTTGCGGTCAACCTTGCTGCGACTGTAGCTTGCGGTCAACCTTGCTGCGACTGTAGCTTGCGGTCAACCTTGCTGCGACTGTAGCTTGCGGTCAACCTTGCTGCGACTGTAGCTTGCGGTCAACCTTGCTGCGACTGTAGCTTGCGGTCTACCTTGCTGCGACTGTAGCTTGCGGTCTACCTTGCTGCGACTGTAGCTTGCGGTCTACCTTGCTGCGACTGTAGCTTGCGGTCTACCTTGCTGCGACTGTAGCTTGCGGTCTACCTTGCTGCGACTGTAGCTTGCGGTCTACCTTGCTGCGACTGTAGCTTGCGGTCAACCTTGCTGCGACTGTAGCTTGCGGTCTACCTTGCTGCGACTGTAGCTTGCGGTCTACCTTGCTGCGACTGTAGCTTGCGGTCTACCTTGCTGCGACTGTAGCTTGCGGTCTACCTTGCTGCGACTGTAGCTTGCGGTCTACCTTGCTGCGACTGTAGCTTGCGGTCTACCTTGCTGCGACTGTAGCTTGCGGTCTACCTTGCTGCGACTGTAGCTTGCGGTCTACCTTGCTGCGACTGTAGCTTGCGGTCTACCTCGCTGCGACTGTAGCTTGCGGCCTACCTCGCTGCGACTGTAGCTTGCGGCCTACCTCGCTGCGACTGTAGCTTGCGGTCAACCTTGCTGCGACTGTAGCTTGCGGTCAACCTTGCTGCGACTGTAGCTTGCGGTCAACCTTGCTGCGACTGTAGCTTGCGGTCAACCTTGCTGCGACTGCAGCTTGCGGTCAACCTTGCTGCGACTGCAGCTTGCGGTCAACCTTGCTGCGACTGCAGCTTGCGGTCAACCTTGCTGCGACTGTAGCTTGCGGTCAACCTTGCAGCGACTGTAGCTTGCGGTCTACCTTGCTGCGACTGTAGCTTGCGGTCTACCTTGCTGCGACTGTAGCTTGCGGTCTACCTTGCTGCGACTGTAGCTTGCGGTCAACCTTGCTGCGACTGTAGCTTGCGGTCAACCTTGCTGCGACTGTAGCTTGCGGTCAACCTTGCTGCGACTGTAGCTTGCGGTCAACCTTGCTGCGACTGTAGCTTGCGGTCAACCTTGCTGCGACTGTAGCTTGCGGTCTACCTTGCTGCGACTGTAGCTTGCGGTCTACCTTGCTGCGACTGTAGCTTGCGGTCTACCTTGCTGCGACTGTAGCTTGCGGTCTACCTTGCTGCGACTGTAGCTTGCGGTCTACCTTGCTGCGACTGTAGCTTGCGGTCTACCTTGCTGCGACTGTAGCTTGCGGTCTACCTTGCTGCGACTGTAGCTTGCGGTCTACCTTGCTGCGACTGTAGCTTGCGGTCTACCTTGCTGCGACTGTAGCTTGCGGCCTACCTCGCTGCGACTGTAGCTTGCGGCCTACCTCGCTGCGACTGTAGCTTGCGGTCTACCTCGCTGCGACTGCAGCTTGCGATCAACCTTGCTGCGACTGTAGCTTGCGGCCTACCTCGCTGCGACTGTAGCTTGCGGTCTACCTTGCTGCGACTGTAGCTTGCGGTCTACCTTGCTGCGACTGTAGCTTGCGGTCTACCTTGCTGCGACTGTAGCTTGCGGTCTACCTTGCTGCGACTGTAGCTTGCGGTCAACCTCGCTGCGACTGTAGCTTGCGGCCTACCTCGCTGCGACTGTAGCTTGCGGTCAACCTTGCTGCGACTGTAGCTTGCGGTCTACCTTGCTGCGACTGCAGCTTGCGGTCAACCTCGCTGCGACTGTAGCTTGCGGTCTACCTTGCTGCGACTGTAGCTTGCGGTCTACCTTGCTGCGACTGTAGCTTGCGGTCTACCTTGCTGCGACTGTAGCTTGCGGTCTACCTTGCTGCGACTGTAGCTTGCGGTCAACCTTGCTGCGACTGTAGCTTGCGGTCTACCTTGCTGCGACTGTAGCTTGCGGTCAACCTCGCTGCGACTGTAGCTTGCGGCCTACCTCGCTGCGACTGTAGCTTGCGGCCTACCTCGCTGCGACTGTAGCTTGCGGTCAACCTTGCTGCGACTGTAGCTTGCGGTCTACCTTGCTGCGACTGTAGCTTGCGGTCTACCTTGCTGCGACTGTAGCTTGCGGTCTACCTTGCTGCGACTGTAGCTTGCGGTCTACCTTGCTGCGACTGTAGCTTGCGGTCTACCTTGCTGTGATTGCGGTGAGGTGTTAATGCTCCATTGACCAGTTATTGATCGGAGAAAGCCTGAGGTAGCTATGGTACAGCTGGCTGAACTGGAGGATGGAGAGAGGTCTGGTCACCACAGGCATTACTAGGAGTCAGGTTAAACTAGTGTTTCCCAGTCTGGGGGAAATTCTTTTTTAATGGCCTCAAGACTGGGGAGCAGACTGGGGGGGTGTAAAAACACCTCTGGTGTAGTTTTTATTCATTAAATAAAGCCATGCCGCTCTCTCTCTACTGCATCCACCATCATTCAAACTGACCGGAAGGAAAGCTCCGCCTTTCTCCCCTCTCTTTTCCACCGCGTTTGCCGCTCGCTCCAGACAAGGGGCAAAAGCGTTTTGGGCATTGAACACAAAAGTGACAGTTTAGAGACCAGTGGCGAGTTTACAGCGTTTTGAGCGTCAAAAATGCTTCACAATTTTAAAATCTATTTTTTTGCTAATTTCTTTTTTCAAATAGATAAAGATAATCCAACATAAAATTTTGGTCCTTTTTATTGGTTTTATTGATCCTTTTACTTGTCGTCTTGGGCATTATTGCAGCAGAATGATGGTCTGGCTACTGTGGTTTTTTTTTTTCTAATTGAAATCAAGAAAAATGCAGAGCAAAAAAAAAAAAAAGTTTTATACATTTCTTTTTGTTTTTAATATACAAAAATCAATATTGAAGAATTGTAAGAATCGCAATTTAAATCAAATTGGCCCCCTAAAAAATCTAATCGGATCAGGAACAAAGCATATAGTTACAGTCTGACCATTTAGTGGATGATTTAAGTCAATAATAGATGCAGACAATAATATTCTAAACTCAAGCTCTATTAAGATCTGGAAAAATACATTTGCTTTTAAAACAGTCACAAAGAAACAGAAAATACCCTGAACAGACCTAAGTGCCATGCTTCAGCGTCTCTCTGAGTCTACAACATGTTACAGTACTCCTAATGTTCAATTATTTCATCCACACTCTTAATTAATAGACATTAATATCTGCCAGTAAACCAGGACGAATCAATCAGAGGAAACTTGACTCTGGTTCTGCAGCAGACCTGCTGCTCTGACTGCAGAGGAGCAACAAAACGCAGTGTGATTAAAAATCTGAATTTGACATTAGCTTGACCTGAGTATGTCAAATAAAAAGTAACACATTTATAAGTTATCCATAGACAGCCAAAGTCTCCATAGACAGCCATGAATGTGTTAGTATACAGTGTTCGTCGCCGAGCCACAACAAAGCCGTGGCATCAGTATGCAGCGGGTTTGATATGAAATGTTATCAGAGATACTGCTGAACTTGCTGTAGATAAAAGGGACGCAGACCCTTTCCTTTACTGTGGCACGTCGAAGCTGGCACCAACAGTGGTTAAAAAGGACAGTAGTTTCCCCTCCCTTTAGCTTTCTGGTCTTAACGCAGTGTGCAGCCACATCAGAGTGCAGAAAGTGTTCACATCTTGGTGAAGCGCATCACACTGCGCTCCCAAAGTCACGTTAATAAGGTTTAATGTTTTCTTACCAAGCACAGTAAGTGTCTCCCTGGAGAAACTGACGGGTCAGGAAAGCGGAGCATAAACTGAAAGCTGCGTTGTCATCACCATCTGACTCCAGGTTGCAGATCATCTCCAACGCATCGCGGCAGTCCTCCGTTAAAAGCTGTACAGATAGATGCCGTTAACATAACTACTACTCACTATTTATTTACACAAACAACCTGGTATTAAAATCAATACAACTGAGTTGGCCTGTGTAGCTGACAGGGCTTAGGTAGAAGCAAAAGCTGAGAATTTAACAGTCTGATTGGATGCCAGTCTGTAAAGGGGAGAAGCAAGATATTTTACTATGAAAAAACAAAACAGTGATCGGGTTTTTGTTCAGCAGGATTTCACCATCCAAGTCGGGACCCTCAGTCTGGGTTTAAACCGTGATTCCTTCTGGATTCTGGCGATGCACTGGTGGGAAACTGGTATTGTAAACGCATCCAACTCAACTCAACTTTATTTATAAAGCCCTTTAAAACAACCAGAGTCGGAGCAAAGTGCTGTACACAATCGGTCAAAATAAAAACAGAATTAAACAGTTAAAAGGCAAAAAAAAACCACAACAACAGGTCATACAAAAATACATAATTAAAACAAAACAAACTAAATAAATAGTGAGCAAAACCAATAATAAAAAACTATAGCACACTGACCAGAAGCTGTCTTACGTTGGGCTAAAAGCCAAGGAACATAAATGGGTTTTAATATGAGTTTTAAAAATGGACAGTGAGGAGGCTTGTCTAATGTGGAGGGGAAGCTCATTCCACAGTTTTGGACCGGCAACTGAAATAAAAAGGATTTATTTCTGTTTCCGTCTATCTGTTTTCTTGTTTTGCAGTATTTTTCCAAGGTTTGAGCAGACTTTCTTTGTTTTGACTGAACCGAACTGGACCGTCATGTTTCTTTCCATTTCCTTTAGTTTTGTAAATGAACTGAACATGAGGGGTTGTTTTATTTTGTTGCTTAATTAACACAAGTTTTCTTTTTTTAAGCAGTTCCATTTTGTTTTTGTTTTATTGTGGCTAAACATGCAGGTTATTTCTCTCCTCATGAAACTAGAGTTGGGTTTACGTTTGTTTGCAGGCGGGGTGTTTCAGTGCTCTGATGCTCGCTTCCTTTGTGTGGGACACCGGTGTTCTAGCAATAAGGAAAAAGATAAATATATATATCTTATGTTTCAGGAGAAACCTGTCACTTAAAAATGTCACCCCAGATGGGACTGGAAGAGATAATTCCTGATTCAGGAAACCAGTGCCTTATATAACCTTAAACTCAGTAAATCAGTTCTGATTCATTCCCAGATTTCCATCTTCCAATATACTTTATAAAGAAATTTTCCAAGTTCTATGGAAGATATATTCCTTGAATCAAGCAGACATTTGCTTCAGTGCAACTTGCAGTCTCCATGGATGTTGTGCACTCTACTTTGTCTGAAGTATAAAAAAGAGCTCAACATGCGCGTATCTTTTCACCGGATTACACAGTTTGCACCAAACATGCTCCGGTCGTTCTTGTAAAGCGTGTGAACTGTGGTCAGGAGTCATCAAAGTATCCGTGTGCTGGAACTGTTTTACATTTAGTCATAAAATGCAGAATATGTTTAACCATTTTTTTCATAGCAAAATCTCAGATGCACCACCCAAAAATCCACAGAACTTTAAACACATGTCCGATATTGACATGAATTTTACACACACTCCGGATTTTTAATGAATATTTACATTTTTAAGCTACAAGTTGCAAAAAAAGCACATTTATTTATAATTTCTCTAATATTGCAAGGAGACATTTCAACATAATTCCCAGCATGCCAGACACGGTGCCGGGAATTCTCTCTTTCTGAAGCCACTGATTAGGAGTCATGAAATATAAAAATCAGCCAGAAACTGACGGCGTTGATCTGTAAAGGATCTGTCAGGAAGGGAGGGTTACGTTTAAACAGAATATGGATAGTTTTTTGTTATTTTTTTGTGTGTACAATGTAGCTATATAAACAGCTTTTGTGTGTCTTAAAACACAATTTTAGTAATGTTTTACACTGAGAAATCCCTCAACATGGCCTCTTGGTCCTCAGCTTCTGGCTGAAAAGGTCATGACCCCTGCCTGCGACTGGACGGAGGGTCACATGCATCAAGCAGACGATGCTGCTTCTGGGCTCGGAACGCTTGCAGTTCTTGTTTATATATAAAGCAGTAACAACAAAGTGAGGGAAACAAACAAAATGGTAAAAAATCTGAACGTTTAAAGTGTCCTAATTATAAAAACTACTCTGTTGAGGTTCTTGTCTTAAACTTCAGATGAGTAACACAAAGTATAATTCAGATATTACAGTGGAGTAAACATTTTGCACACAGGTATATTATCAGGTTATTATCTTTAGGTTTGGTATGTGGCGACCTTGTCTTCGTTCAAGTAGGAAAGCAGTGAAAAGTTACTCCAGGTCTCTTTTCTTTCATGAGAGCGCCTGATAATTCTCACCACAACAAACAATGATTACAGAAGGATCACTAAATCTGGTGGAAGTTACCGCAGATACCAACATGTCGGAGATGACCCATGCTGCACAGCCGATGACGTGAAATTGTTGAATTTTGTTTTTGTATTTATTACTTCTTTGCCATAGTTTATTTTTTCCCCATTTTATTCAACATTAGCGTAACACAATAAAGGACTCAGCACTACTTATTTTTAGTTAATCTAGTCGACAATGGCTCTTTAAGTTCTTCAGTTCAGACTTGCATCACCTCTGCAGTAGAATAACAGCTTTTCAAGCTCTGAAGGACATATTGTAAATGTCATTGTACTTTGTGGATATTATATTAAAGCTTAATTTGAAGAAAATTATGAATTGTAAAATGTAAAATTGTAATACGTGCCAGAAAAATCTGAATTTCCTAAACAATCTCATTATATTCTCCATTAGTGATGTTATTCAGTATCTACATATAGAAGTGCACATCAACACACTCGTTTTCTTATTCTCCCTCTCTCACACAGTCGGTGTCTACATGTTTGCAGATCTCCAGTCATTAATAAACCAGGCAGTTATACAGCAGCTGCTTGGCTGTCAGATGGTGCATTTATAATACACTACATGTAAGTGGGATAGCTGTAGCGGCGCCACCAACACTTCTTTTGATGGATGTCTAGAAACTTTCTAGTTTTATATTCTCCTCTCTGCACAGACAAACCGCATGCGATATTTTTGCCTTGCCTTCAATGGCCTGAGACCTGAGCTTCAGTTTGACTTGTGTTACAGACGTCCTCTAGCTATTAGGGATTAGGAGGAACCAAAAAATACTTGCAGTTATACATATTGCTGTTTTTACTTTTTTTTCTACTATACATCATGTAGATGTAAACATTTCAATGGAAGAACAACAGCTTTTCTGACACCAAATGGCAGCGCAAGTCTTCAATAACTTCTGGTTACACTCATAACTGCATAACTGAATTAAAACACATCTTACTCACCTCATCCATAAGCTGATTCTGTTCTGAAGTCGCACAGAGGCAGACCAGATACATCTGCTTGAAAGCTCCTTTGCCTTGGAAGACAGAACAATCAGAGCAGGCCTTCGCCAGAAGTGCAGCCTTCCTCAAGTCCTTGTCCTTCATCAGCTGTTTCACTCTCATCTGCAGCAGGATCACCCCTTCCTGCTCTAGAAACTCCTCAACTGAAACAACAAGCACCGTACAGTTATGTTTCATCCTTTTTGGATCTTTCTCTGTCACTTTTCCACATAAAAGTGCAGAATTCAGGCGAGGAAATGTCGCAGTTGCTGAAAATGCATCAGTCATTTCTCAAGCAGATGACTGAGAATGATTAATTTTGTCACAAACATGATTCCGTATATTTTTTATCTCAGTTTTGTACTTTAATAAGAAAGCGTCCAACTACCTGGCAGCCGACACCAGGCCAGTCAAGCTCAACATGTTAACAACCTTTGTAAATAAAGGTTTCTATTTGCTTTCTTTCTACACAAAAAAAACAACCAAATAACTCTGAACTTGAGCGTCACGGACTGGTCCAGCTTCTGCATCGGATATTTCTACACTGTCTGGTCAGACTATAATGTGCAGGTTTACAGTATGATTTAACTCAGCTTGCAGGGCAGAGCTTTAGAGTGACTTCATTTTGGTTTCAAACGTGACCAAAACGATGTTGAGTTTAAATTAAAGTAAAAATTAATAATTTTTTCTTGGCGGCACCAGTGAGCCAGACTTTTCTCAGGTCCAGGTAAAGGACTTTTATCATCTCTCTGAATGCCTGTCAGCGTATTCTGAGTTTCCTCCCCAGCTGACCCAAGCTGTTCTCACCATAAAGAAAAAAGCCCCGACATGGTGGCTCTGATCTGAAGTCGTTTGCATATCGGGTTTTGGTTTGAAAAGAAGACAGGCGCACACTAGACCACCAGTAAGGTGGAGGCTGACACAGACGATATGGTAGAATGCCCTCCTACATGAGTCTATTCTCGTCATTATTTATTAATTCAATAGTTTTTCATCTGTCTGAGTAAAATAAAGCAGAAAAGCTGGATGTGTTCTGACCGCTGCAGCCTCCTGTCTGTGATATTACCAACAGACCAGGACCAGTTCTCGCCCAGGTCAGCGCTGGTTCAGTTGTGAAAAATACTAAATCAGTAAAATAAAATGTTTTTTAAATTTAAAAGGAAGAAGTCCAACACAGCTCTTGGAAAACTGGAAGCGCTGTATCCATTTCTGGTGGAGCATCAGAGTGAGAATAAACTGGTCGATAAACAGAAAATGACAGCAGCCTGAATTGATGAACAAAACTAATAATTATGTTCAGCTTGATCCTGCTCGTCTTTAAGCAGCTCAGCAATCTGTCCACTTTTTATCCATTTTATATTGCTCTTAGGCATTTTTATTCATTCTGTAAGACACAGAAGCCTTTAAACCAGATGAAGCTGCGCTTCTGTAGTGCCGCTACATGTTACGTTCTGTCAGTTTAAAGCTGCGCATCCCGGCTTTTATATGTGCAGCAATGTATATGTGTTCCTGTGGAACGTGTTCAGTCACATGAACGCTCAAAGAGTTACCAGAATGTGTTTTATTTTGGATGCAACAATCAGTCTCAAAAGTTGTAAACATGTGAATGGTGAAGGCTTTCAAAGGGTACAGGAGAATGTAAAATGAGCACTAGCCTGAACCCACATGAACCCTCGGAGGGGAAAAAGAAACTGAATTGGCTTGTTGTTACCAGTATCAGCAAATGATCCATAACACGCTGCTTCTTTTCAGCTTCTGAATCACGTACCTGAACTAAGGTCAGCAGCTCGTACCTGAACCTCATGGTGCTTTGTGCAGAGATGCTGCTACATGAATGTTAGCTCTGTTTCCCAGTCTTCTCTTATTGGTTTGAATGGAAATGACCCAACACTTGGCACGGATATGTTCTCTGGCTGGTTCTGTATTTTCCTTCACTCCAAAGATCTTCACTTTGCTCTATCTATTACATGACTTGCTGTCATCAAACAAACAAGTGCGCTTCTTATGTACTGGCAGGTAATACTGGACGTATATCACACAGGCCAGTAGGGATGTGTTAAACTGAGCATTTTCATATTTAATTTATCTTTTCTTCTTAAAAATGATTACTAGCATTTTAATTTGTACTTTTTTGCGATCGAATAAACAGAATAATATGATTAAAGGTTTCAGCTCAGTTTGGACCCCTGATTTTTATTAAATACTTTTTTGCAAATGGTGCAAATGTAAAGAACACAATGGAGGAAAAAAAAGTTTATTATTAGGTTATAAGCTACAGGGAATTAAATTCATAAATATAGTAAACAAAACCCCAGTTGGACTCGATTCATGTCACTAAAAGAGTGTAAGGAAGAAACTACACAGCAGCCCAAAGCGGGGTTCTGGCTCAGTTTCCCTGCTCCATCACACATCATCATTTTGTGATACAGAACACAAATAGAAGACAAAACATTTTACCGCTGGGCTCCACCTCTACTATTCATACATAATTTGCATCAGCTAACTTGGGATTTATGAAGTAAATTTACCTTGTTCTGGTTGAAGGCTGCTGTTGGTTAGAAGGCCTTGAAGAACGCGGTGAGTCCAAACACCGTCATACTTGCTCAAAGCAGATAACGGAGGGAGCAGGGTGATGCCGTTCTCCTGAAGTTTGCCATCTGCAAACTACACATAGCAGGATAATGAACAACATTAAAGCAGTCTTTAATGTTTAATGTTTCGAGAGGTTTGGGTTTCTGGTAAAGAGAAAAGCAACTTTTTAATGTTTATAAACTTTCAAAAGAAACGTCTGAAACTGGCACAAAGGAAACCTGTTTGGTTGATTCAATACTTTTCTTGATAAGGCCTAATTTTTCCCTTTCCTGTACGAAACGACATAAAAATCGTTAATCTAAGATGTTCCACTAGAGCAGTGGTTCTACGTTCCACGTATGCTCGAACCACTGCAAAGTATTTTTGGTTAAGAAAAAACATGAAATGCAGCACTTTGTCATTTGTGTTGGTTTATTAAACTTTTAACTAAGCAAAACAATAAAAATCTCTACAACGCTTTCACTCTGGACTGGACCAGAGTCAGGTTATAACGGACCGACCCGCCCCCCCGGACTGGACCAGAGTCAGTTCATAACGGACCGACCCGTCGCCCCGGACTGGACCAGAGTCAGTTCATAACGGACCGACCCGTCGCCCCCGACTGGACCAGAGTCAGTTCATAACGGACCGACCCGTCGCCCCGGACTGGACCAGAGTCAGTTCATAACGGACCGACCCGTCGCCCCGGACTGGACCAGAGTCAGTTCATAACGGACCGACCCGTCGCCCCGGACTGGACCAGAGTCAGTTCATAACGGACCGACCCGTCGCCCCGGACTGGACCAGAGTCAGTTCATAACGGACCGACCCGTCGCCCCGGACTGGACCAGAGTCAGTTCATAACGGACCGACCCGTCGCCCCGGACTGGACCAGAGTCAGTTCATAACGGACCGACCCGTCGCCCCGGACTGGACCAGAGTCAGTTCATAACGGACCGACCCGTCGCCCCGGACTGGACCAGAGTCAGTTCATAACGGACCGACCCGTCGCCCCCGACTGGACCAGAGTCAGTTCATAACGGACCGACCCGTCGCCCCGGACTGGACCAGAGTCAGTTCATAACGGACCGACCCGTCGCCCCGGACTGGACCAGAGTCAGTTCATAACGGACCGACCCGTCGCCCCGGACTGGACCAGAGTCAGTTCATAACGGACCGACCCGTCGCCCCGGACTGGACCAGAGTCAGTTCATAACGGACCGACCCGTCGCCCCGGACTGGACCAGAGTCAGTTCATAACGGACCGACCCGTCGCCCCGGACTGGACCAGAGTCAGTTCATAACGGACCGACCCACCCCCCCGGACTGGACCAGAGTCAGTTCATAACGGACCGACCCGTCGCCCCGGACTGGACCAGAGTCAGTTCATAACGGACCGACCCGTCGCCCCGGACTGGACCAGAGTCAGTTCATAACGGACCGACCCGTCGCCCCGGACTGGACCAGAGTCAGTTCATAACGGACCGACCCGTCGCCCCGGACTGGACCAGAGTCAGTTCATAACGGACCGACCCGTCGCCCCGGACTGGACCAGAGTCAGTTCATAACGGACCGACCCGTCGCCCCCGACTGGACCAGAGTCAGTTCATAACGGACCGACCCGTCGCCCCGGACTGGACCAGAGTCAGTTCATAACGGACCGACCCGTCGCCCCGGACTGGACCAGAGTCAGTTCATAACGGACCGACCCGTCGCCCCGGACTGGACCAGAGTCAGTTCATAACGGACCGACCCGCCCCCCCGGACTGGACCAGAGTCAGTTCATAACGGACCGACCCGCCCCCCCGGACTGGACCAGAGTCAGTTCATAACGGACCGACCCGTCGCCCCGGACTGGACCAGAGTCAGTTCATAACGGGCCGATCTGTCTGTATATGTGGAGTATCAGGATTCTCCGGACTGATGATAGATTGTGGATTTAGTCCTCAACATCTGTCAACGGCCACCTTAGACATTAACTTGGTCTCAGGTTCACATTTTTTATCTTGTGTTGAAGCAAAGTTCCCCATCAGACATCAGTTTACTCATTGCTAGAAATTCCAGGATGAATTCAATGATTCCTGGTGATCTCTGTTTCTTACAGAGTAATGATATTTATCATTTAGGAGGCCATAAGCATTGATTCTGACACTTCTGTAGTAGTCTTGCATGTGTCAGATTTCTTTTGAGACCAAGATTCAGGCCGTGTGGTACTGAAGATATACTTTATTTTGGGAATGTCATTTCAGACAGGAGGCAGAACATTTAATGCTCTTAATAAGAGAAGTACCAAAACAAAATGTCAAAATAAGCCCAAATGGGAACAGTTATCAGGCCCAAAAAAAACTCATAACAAGCACTTAGGTACCGTATTTTCTGCACTTGAAAGTCTTTCATTTTCCCTGAAATTGACGCTTTATACTTGGCGCGCGTTATGTGTGCACTGAGTTGCGATGAAGTTGCGAGCGTTGTGGGAGCGATCAATGAGAGATGGCGAACGCACCTTTATAATGACTGGGAGGCAGCGTCAGGCGAGTTATGCCACCATATGTGATGGGATTGTGGACAACTGGGCTAAGGTATCTCCTTTGAATGTCCAAGCTTTCGCTAAAGCCACTATCATTACTGAACAGCCGCCCAGAAAAGAGACAGACTCGGACAATGACGACAGAGAACCCACATGCTTACCCAGCTGTTTAATTCAGATACAGAAGATGAGGACTTCGATGGAAATAATGTGTGTGCCTAGGCATGTCACGGTAACAAATGTTGCCATGCGATTAATTGTCTCAGAAATGATTGCAATAGACAATAATATTGCATTGAGTGATTATTGGTGTCATTTTAGACCATTTTCAACTAAAATAACAATAATGCCATAATAATGCAAATACACCCTTTCATAGATCAACATTAACTTCAAAAGAACATTTAGCTGGATGTGCAGACTAGACTCATCCATTCCCCAGTTTGCTGAAACAGATCAGGATTTCTCCTGGTGTTTTGGCAACATGGTTACTGGAACATCTGGTCTCTAAACACCAAGTAACACAGTTACATAGTCTATGGTCAGTTCATAAAAGAGGAAATGTTTGGACTTGACCAGAGGTGGAATGGTAAAATTGAGTGTATTTGCCTTCAGTCTGTCATTTTTCACGATTGTAAAAAATTACAGACTTGCCATTTGTAAAGAATCTCTTTTTTAAAGGATTCTGTAATATTGTGCTTGGCGGAGGTTTCTGCTCTCCAAGTGCTGTTCTAGTTCAAAATGGCGCCTTTTTAACAATATTAAAAGGCAGCATCGTTTTACCAGCCATGCTGTCTGAGTGCACATCATGTTGCACTGTCCTGTTTGTTTTTAATGTATCAGTAAACACAACATCTGAGTTGCTAACGACACAAACGTTGGCCCTCTAGATGGCCTTTCTATACTTCATAATGTGGTGTCTCTTCTGGGACAAAACTTTAAACTTTGCACCTTACCTGCACAGAGGTCTTGACTTCTTTCCATAACTCGTCTGGTACATCCTTCACCGAGAGCAGAAGCTCCAGAAAGCTCCTGTCAAACAAAAGGAAGAAAAGTTCTTTCAGGTCAGTAATATCCCCGTTTATGAGGTTGTAACGGTGACTTCTTGGTGTGTTTACTGGGGAATTCTGGTGGACATATGACATGCCTTTTCTCTTCACGTCATTTCCCGATGACTGCAGTGAGGGATGAGATTTAATAAGTCATAAAACTTAGCCTGGTCTGGAGCAGGTTAGCCCCACAGAATAAATCTCCATGGTAACTTTTGTCAACACATCTCCCACTCTCGCGTATCCTATTTTTGTGAATCACAGATAAGTTGAGCTGGGATGACCAACATGTGCCAGCTTCCTCCAACAGGCTTCATGTCAAGGTTAAACAACATGAAGTCTCTAAAAAAAAACCCAAAAACAAACATGGTCAGCTGACTCTCTAAATCTACTGCTGATCATCAACAGATTTTATCTTCTTTTTGTTAAACAATAGACATAAAAATGTGGTTTTAAGAATAGCTGAGCTCAATTCCAGCTGGAGTTAGAGCCAACCATTACAGCCCATACTGAAGACATCTTCAAATTAAATCTAATAGTAAAGTTTGTCCCAAAGTCTGACTGCTGCTGTAGGGAACATGTTTTTACTTGGCTCAGAGAGGGGTCCTGGATCATCATTTATCCCTTTGTGCAATAAAAAATATGTATTGATAATAAGGCTTTCATTGTCAACGCGTCACGTTATAAACGCCGTCACGGCTTTGCTAATAAAACGCTGCTCGACGCAAAGCACCACAGGAAGTACTGGGGGCTGTGTTGTCATTTTGTGCAGCGTCTTTGTTTAAACAGCGAAGAAGAAACTGACAACCTTTTTCCAAAGTTTGGGGATATTTCACGCTAAAAGTGTCAAACATGTGAAACGTGTCGTCTGCCACGCAGAGTTGGCGTACCACGGCAGCACACAGTCATGCATGAGCATCTGGAAGGAAAGCACCCCGGAGTCATGGTTTCCAGTGCTCCTGATAGCAAAGTTAGCATTAGCTAAAGTTAGCATTAGCGAGTAGCGATGTGCTGTTGTTACCTCTGCCAAAGAGCTTCTGTTTTTACCGCCGTTTATCTGTTTGCGTTCAAGATAACTCAGAAAGTTATGGATATATTTTCATAAAGCTTTCAGGAGTTTTTGGAAATGTGAGAAAGAAGAAGTGATTTAATTTAGGTGGTAATCCGGATCACCGTTTGGATTCAGGAATGTTTTAAAGGATTCTGGCTCTTGTTTACCTACAAAACAGGCTTTTTCAAGATGTAAATAATCATTTCAATGCAATTCTACAAAAATGAAGATGTTAAAATATTTATTTTATTTTGTTTCCCTTTGAGGTAAATTCTGTACAGCTTGGATATGACACTATAGCTAAGTTTGAATGTTTCAGAATAAATCAGTAGTAAGCTATTCAGCTTAAAATTGATTATTAAACTGGTTCAGGAGTCGTTCTTTTAACTTTCTAAAGGACATTATGTTGGGACTGACTGGGAATCAGGGGGACATTCATATCATGCAAATGAAGAGAGTGGGCTAAAACATACTGGAACCTGTAAAAAGAGCTGCGTCAACTGGAAGCACAGATGGTGGATGGGACAGAAATAATGGTGACTAATCGAAAAAATTATTTACAGATTAAAATTAAAAACGACTATTAAAATAATCGTTAGTTGCAGCCCTAATTGATAATATGGTGCATCTAATCTATGCATCTTCAATCACAGCATAGATGTTGAACGAGAACCAAATAACATAAAAAGATTCAGCATTATAAGTGTTAGGTTTGCAGGAACTGATAGCTTTATTAACGATTCCTGCAATCCTGCAGAGAACTTCAGACCTTGGTTTACACAAACAGGATTCATCTTGCATTTGGGGGAAAAAAGAAAGAGAAAGAGTTGCTCTGGAGCCCGTTCTCAAACTTTTGCCGTTGGAAAATAAGAGATAAAAATTTTAACTTTTGCATTTTACTGTCACTGTGTAAATGGGGCTTCACTGCACACATTCCAGGGAGCAAAACAGCTAATTTTTACACTTGGACTGAACACGACCAAGTCCGGATCTTAACCTGACTGTTGGGATCTATAGAAGACTTTACGAGACATTCAGACTCTACAATCACTTAAGTCTCTGCATAAAAAGAATTAATATATTTATGGATGTAAATGGACACAACAGTCAAGGCTGAAGCTTTTTATTTGTTTCCTGATCAGGCAATGTAAAACTGTGGTAAATGTAAAATTAAAATGGTTTTACTTACAGAGACAACCTCTCAATGACAAGAGGAACATTTTCACACTGCAGGGAGAGGTATGGAGAAGCCTGGGCATAACTCAACAGGGCAATAATGTACACTTGCACCAGTGGCAAGGGCTCCTCGTCGATCTTCCAACATCCTGCAAACTCCAACAGCGTCTGAAGCGAAAACAGTCAGCCATTTATTAATAAAAATAATAACTAAATAAATATTCAGATAAAAATTAGTGGATTTAACCCAAAATGAACTTAAAATCGAAATAAACAAAAGCTGCAACAGCTATCATTCTAACACATATACATTATATATTCACTGCTCAAAAAAACTAAACGGAACACTTAAACAACACGATGTAACTCCAAGTCAACCAGACTTCTGTGAAATGGAACTGTCCACTTAGGAAGCAACACTGATTGACAAACAGTTCCACATGTTGTTGTGCAAATGGAATAGACAACAAGTGGAAATTACAGGCAATTGGCAAGACACACCCAATAAAGGAGTGGTTCTGCAGGTGGTGACCACAGACCACTTCTCAGTTCCGATGCTTTCTGGCTGATGTTTTGGTCTGAATGCTGGCGGTGCTTTCACTCTAGTGGTAGCATGAGACGGAGTCTACAACCCACACAAGTGGCTCAGGTAGTGCAGCTCATCCAGGATGGCACATCAATGCCAGCTGTGGCAAGAAGGTTTGCTGTGTCTGTCAGCGTAGTGTCCAGAGCATGGAGGCGCTACCAGGAAACAGGCCAGTACATCAGGAGACGTGGAGGAGGCCGTGGGAGGACAACAACCCAGCAGCAGGACCGCTACCTCCTTCTTTGTGCAAGAAGGAACAGGAGGAGGAACTGCCAGAGCCCTGCAGCAGGCCACAAATGTGCATGTGTCTGCTCCAACAGTCAGAAACAGACTCCATGAGGGTGGTATGAGGGCCCGACGTCCACAGGTGGGGGTTGTGTTTACAGCCTAACACCGTGCAGGACGTTTGGCGTTTGCCAGAGAACACCAAGATTGGTATATTCTCCACTGGTGCCCTGAGCTCTTCACAGATGGAAGCAGGTTCACACTGAGCACATGTGGCAGACATGACAGAGTCTGGAGACGCCGTGGAGAACGTTCTGCTGCCTGCAACATCCTCCAGTATGACCGGTTTGGCAGTGGGTCAGTAATGGTGTTGGGGGGCATTTCTTTGGAGGGCCGCACAGCCCTCCATGTGCTGGCCAGAGGTAGCCTGACTGCCATTAGGTACCGAGATGAGATCCTCAGACCCCTTGTGGGACCATATGCTGGTGCGGTTGGCCCTGGGTTCCTCCTAATGCAAGACAATCCTAGACCTCATGTGGCTGGAGTGTGTCAGCAGTTCCTGCAACACGAAGACATTGATATTATGGACTGGCCCGCCCGTTCCCCAGACCTGAATCCAGCTGAGCACATCTGGGACATCATGTCTCGCTCCATCCACCAACGCCAAGTTGCACCACCGACTGTCCAGGAGTTGGCGGATGCTTTAGTCCAGGTCTGGGAGGAGATCCCTCAGGAGAACATCCACCGCCTCATCAGGAGCATGCCCAGGTGTTGTAGGGAGGTCATACAGGCACGCAGAGACCACACACACTACTGAGCCTCATTTTGACTTGTTTAAAGGACATTACATCAAAGTTGGATCAGCCTGTAGTGTGTTTTTCCACTTCCATTTGGAGTAGAACTCCAAATCCAGACCTCCATTGGTTGATACGTTTGTTTTTCATTGATAATTTCTGTGTGATTTTGTTGTCAGCACATTCAACTATGGAAAGAACAAAGTATTTAATAAAAGAACAAAGTATTTAGATCTTTCATTTAGATCTAAAACGTGTTACTTTAGTGTTCCCTTTATATTTTGAGCAATAATAATAATAATAATATATATATATATATATATATATATATATATATATATATGTGTGTGTGTGTGTGTGTGTGTGTGTGTGTATACACACACACACAAATAATTACAGAAATATTAATGCAATAAAAATTAACACACTTATGGGCTCAACGCAAGGGGAGTAACAACAGCGACAATTGAAGTTAATTGCCACCCAAGTGAAACCCGACAGACGTGACACAACAAACAGGATCGTTGTGGGCTCAAACGGACAGAAATCTTCCTGTTAACTCTAGTTTACAAAATAAAAAAACTGGATTGATCCCTTTTTAAAAACAAGTTAATTTGTGGTGAATATCATCATGTGATGTCAGATCTCATGGCCGATCTAGAAAACTTCATGTTTCACTTTAACAGTCAATGAAACTCTCGCTCGGTGGTTGCAGTTCCACACGGCAGCAACACAAGTTGAGCATTTTCTTGTTGAACACTTTCTCGTGTCTTATAAGCCTCCACGTGCATGTCTATGTGAACGAGGGTGAAATTTCCCGTGTACGAACGTCGCCTGTTGCTTGGCTGGAGGAAGGCAGTGATTTTCTGCTCATCGCACAGCGTCCATAGTTTCCTATGAGAGTTCAGATTGATTTTTAAACAATTTCTCAGATTAATTAAGCTACAATGGATATATTTTTAGAGCAACTAGCAAAGAAATCAAACAACTTTCCCTGGCATTATAGGACACTTTTGGACCGAAAGCACATATTTACTCTGAACTGTAGGTGCTTCCAGGAGCCTCTTTCCTCCCTTCTCTGTCCAAAACATCAACAAGAGGCTCCACAAGCAGCATCCAGCTTCAAGCTGAAGACAGGGCAGGACATGACCGTCTCTTCAGCATGAGACTGAAAATGAAACGTACAAAGTTGCCACTGCCCTGGTTTTCTTGCAGATATTCATGTCTATTATTAAAGAATGTGTATAAAAACATGTAAAAAGTTAAAATGACTAATGACCGTTGGAACTGTTGAAAGTAATTGAAATGACACTTTCACTTCAGATCATCCAGTTTGGGCCTGGGATATTTTCTATTCTAAATGTAATTAAATGCATTTTTCCAGACATTAATATTGCCTGACTTTACAAAAGCAATGTATGTATGTATTATGATGTAGTTGCCCACTAAATCTGATTTTAGTTTTAAATTTGTGCTTTTTGGGGCAAATATTATGTGATTATGTGAAATGCAATTAATCAGGATCAATTCATTCCAAAGCCTGTAATTAATTAATTTTTTTTAGATTGCGTTCCACCCCTGACATAAACTATTTACAATGTTTTATCACCTTTGTCTTCCAGCTAATCGCAATATTGCTCTGTGTATCAGACATTTTAAGAGCACATTTTTGAAGTTAGTAAATATAATTCTAATTTGAAAGTGGAATTAAAACTAATTTGTTTATACTTCAGAAATATTTATCACTGACAATTTAAACAGCTGTAAAAATATTTACCAAGTTTAAATAGTAATAAATGCCTCCTCATCCTCCAAAGGATTGCATGTTTTAATAACAACCACCGGCTTATACTAACACACAGTTCCTTTAAAACGCAAGACCAAGCACATATTTCAGTAATGCGCAAAAGGTTTGCACCAGGTTTGCACATGCGGTATTAAAGACAATTGATGCACCGCTGTATTTTGTATGAAGCTATAATGAAAGGTCGTACGTTTCATTCTGCACGTACACTTAAAGCCAGCGTCCAACGCCAGCAAATCCTTCACTATTCCATTTAAACGCCAAACAGAAACAATACGGTTAGGATGTTATGTAAAGCTGAATCTTAACCTTTGGCTCCAACAAACAACACTCAACTAAAGACTCGTTTGTGACATAAAACCTGAGGGCGACATAAAACCTGGAGACATCTTGCTTGCACGCGTACGCAGCTAGGACATGCTAACCCTAAGCAGAGCTTAGGGTTAGCATGATGTAAACTAACAAAGTAGCTGTAAATATAGTTTTTATAGACTAACGCAAAGTAAATAAGCAGGTACAATTATAATAAACCCAGTCTTTAGTAGTAAACCAGTCACATATCCAAAACAGAAGTTACGGTTAATTGTTCCTTACCGTTAGCATTTAGCTAGCGGATGCTAACAACATGTCACTGCTTAACAGTTTAAAATTATCCTCAACGTAAAAACATAATAACCGTAGTAAGCTCAAGATTATATGTGTATAGTTTCATACTCGCAGTGTGAATGTAAACAATAATTAACTCGTCTCTAGCGTTTAGAAAGCAGACTTTTCACTAAATTACCCAGTAGCCGCGACACGGCAGTATCAGTCATAATGTTAGCTGGTTGCTAATAATGCTAACGGTTGTTAACAATGCTAACTGGTTGCTAATAATGCTAGCTGGTTGGTGAATAGTGCTAGGTGGTTGCTAATAATACTAACCGGTTGCTAATCATGCTAGCCTGTTGCTAATAACGCTAGCTGGTTGGTGAATGGTGCTAACTGGTTGCTAATAATGCTAGCCGGTTGGTGAATAACTTACTCTACAGAACTCCTGGCAATACTCAGCAGAAGAGGACTGGATCGTAGAGTTTTCTGTAACAACTTCCTGCAATATTTCCAAACGCTGTCTGAGTTTTCCAATTGTTTGACTGATACCATCAGCAGGTCTACGGTCCTGCTCGGCCTCATCGTCCGCCATCTTCACACCCAGTTTCAGCGCGTACAACTGCTACGTCATTACAGAGGCAACGTGACGCGTCACCAGCGTGATGCCGTCACAGTCTGCTACGCAAGGCTACCCCTTGTCACTGCCACAAATTTAACACTTTAACCTTTTCCTAACACTAATTCATTGATATGCTGTTGTGTTATTTATTTATTTATTTTTCTACTATATTGCTCATTTAGACTGATTGACACATTTCAGTTTGCTTATCGTTCAATTCACCGGTTACTGGTATCTGTTCCCATTTACCTTTAAACCACTTCATCTATAAATAAATAAATAAATACACTACCAGTCAAAGGTTTGGCCATACTTTCCCATTCAGTAAGTAAAGCAAGCAATTGTGAACATGAATTATCAATTTGCCTTTTTCCATTGAATTACTAGCCCTCCCTGAGCTATCACTTTATTGTGGTGGAGGGGTTTGTGTGTCCCGAAGATCCTAGCAGCTGTGTTGTCTGGGGCTTTATGCCCCTGGTAGGGTCACCCATGGCAAACAGGTGTCTAGAGGAGGGACCAGACCAAGCACGGCTCATCGACCTCTATGATGATGACAAGCCTGAGCATAAATGTTTCCTTGCCCGGACGTTGGTTACCGGGACTCCCCTCTAGAGCCAGGCCTGGGGTACCAGAGCAAGCGTCTGGTGGCCGGGCCTTTGCCCATGGGGCCTGGTCAGGCTCAGCCTGAAAGGGTTACATGGACCCCACCTCCTATGGGGCTCACCATCTGCGGGAGAAGTCATAGGGGTCGGGTGCAATGTGAGCTGGGTGGCAGCTAGAGGCGGGACCCCTGGTGGTCCGATCCCCGGCTGCAGAAGCTGGCTCTAGGGACATGGAATGTCACCTCTCTGGTGGGGAAGGAGCCTGAGCTTGTGTGCGAGGTTGAGCAGTTCCATATATACATATATATAGATATAGTTTGACTCACCTCGACGCATAGCTTGGGCTCTGGAACCAGTACCCTCGAGAGGGGCTGGACCTTCTTCCACTCTGGAGTTGCTCATTGTGAGAGGTGCCGAACAGGTGTGGGCATTCTCATCAGCCCCCAGATTGGTGCCTGCACGTTGTGGTTTACCCCGGTGGATGAAAGGGTAGTTTCCCCCCGCCTTTGGGTGGGGGGACAGGTTCTCACTGTTGTCTGTGCTTATGCACCAAACAGCAGTTCAGAGTACCCACCCTTTCTGGAGTCCTTGGAGGGAGTGCTGGAGGGTGCTCCTTCTGGGGACTCCATTGTTCTGCTGGGGGACTTCAATGGTCACGTGGGCAATGGCAGTGAGACCTTGAGAGGAGTTATTGGGAGGCATGGTCCCCCCTCTCTGAACCCAAATGGTGTTTTGTTATTGGACTTCTGTGCTCATCATGGATTGTCCATAACGAACACCATGTTCCAACATAAGAGTGTCCATATGTACACCTGGCAACAGGATTCCCTGGGCCGCAGTTCGATGATCGATTTTGTAGTCGTGTCGTCGGACCTGCGGCCACATGCCTTGGACACTCGGGTGAAGAGAGGGGCGGAGCTGTTAACTTATCACCACCTGGTGGTGAGTTGGCTCAGATGGTGGGGGAGGAAGCCAGTCAGCTCTGGCAGAGCTTCAAACATGTCCCGAGTGAGGCGGGGGACATTGAGTCCGAATGGGCTGTGTTCCATGCCTCTATTGTTGAGGCGGCCAGCTGGAGCTGTGGCTGTAAGGTCGTTGGTTCCTGTCGTGGCGGTAATCCCAGGACTCGTTGGTGGACACCAGCAGTGAGGGATGCCGTCAAGCTGAAGAAGGAGTCCTATCAGGCCTTCTTGGCCTGTGGGACTCTGGAGGCAGCTGATGGGTACCGACAGGCTAAATGGCATGTGGCTTCGGTTGTCGCCAAGGCAAAAACACGGGCATGGGAGGAGTTTGGCGAGAAAGACTTCCGGACGGCTTCGAGGCAATTCTGGTCCACCAGCGGCTCAGGAGGGGGAAACAGTGCTCCATCAATACTGTGTACAGTGGAGGTGGGGAGCTGCTGACCTCAACTCGGAACGTTGTGGGTCGGTGGAGGGAATACTTTGAAGACCTCCTCAGTCCTACCAACACGTCTTCTGATGAGGAAGCAGAGCTGGTGGACTCAGGGGTGGACTCTCCTATCTCTGGGGCTGAAGTCACTGAGGTGGTTAAAAAACTCCTTGGCGGCATGGTCCCGGGGATGGACGAGATCCGCCCGGAGTTCCTTAAGGCTCTGGATGCCTTAATACGTGTCCTGGCTGACACGCCTCTGCAGCATCGCGGCAGTGCCGCTGGATTGGCAGACTGGGGTGGTGGTCCCCCTTTTTAAGAAGGGGGGTGTGTTCCAATTACAGGGGAACCACACTCCTCAGCCTCCCTGATAAGGTGTATTCAGGGGTCCTGGAGAGGAGGGTCCGCCGGATAGTCGAATCTGGGATTGAGGAGGAGCAGTGTGGTTTTCGTCCTGGTCACAGAACAGTGGACCAGCTCTATTCCCTCTTTGTGGACCTGGAGGGGGCATGGGAGTTTGCCCAACCAGTCTACATGAAAACTAAATAACAACAAAGAAAAAGGGTCAAAAATTAGCTTTAAATAAGCAATTTCTGACGACAAAACAGATGTTTTTGTCTTTGAAAGGTTAAAAATCAGCACCGAAATTCACTATGATTTTACAAAGCTCCAACCAGGAACCAATATCACTAGTTTTGTCCCGAGCACACAGAGATTCCTTCAAATTCTTTTAATTGCTTGATATTGTAAACTGTAGATCCTAGGAAATTCAGACTTCACAATTTTACTTTATCAAGACATTTTTCTGAAATTCTTTCATTGTTTTTAGACCCTTTCATTTTCCATCTGAGAGGCTCTGCTTTCTGAAATGCTCCTTTTATACAGAGTTGTTACTGACCTGATTGGCTGTAAAATACTCCTCCAAGTTTTGTTTTGTTTGTACAAAATATGTTTACAGTCCGCTCCAACTTTTTCTACAGATGAGTTGCTGCCTTCAGATTCTTCATGAAATGATGAAAAAAACCATTTCAACATCTGATACGATGTTTAAGTTCCATTGGAAATAAAATATGGGTTATTAGATTTGCATTCTAGGTCTTTTTCAGCCATCTGTAACTAGCTTCCTGCCATCATATTGTTTTCTCTGTGTTTCATAGAAACTGTCCTTCATGGACAAATAAAGTCTTTTGAATGGAACAACAGTCGGAGCTCCAAGTGTAGAACATCATTAGTTCCACCTGAACATTCACCCATCGTTCAATACTGAAGAAAATACAAACTAAAGTCTCCCTGTGAAAAAAACTCACATCAGGTGCAGATCTACATGCTTCCTGAATAAATACTGTTCCTGTTATCTGACATTGTCACTGAGTATTCATTAGAAATCCGAACAGCGCCACAATCTGTGACTTTTAGTTTACAAATAAAGAAAAAATCCTGGGAAAATTACCTCCAGCTACTGTGGGTTTCATTTCGCAACTGTGAGGAAACAGCTGTCGAGGCCAAACGCATCTGCTCAGTGTGGAATGACGAAGGCGTCCTGACACATCAGCAACCATGTGGAAACCACCTTCTAAGATCAGTTTGTTTGGAAAACAGGAACTCTTTTACTTCCTCAGAGATTCTCCATTAAACATCTGTCTCAGTTTGTGATGTTCAAGCAAAACCTTTCTTTAAACACGACAGATGATAAGTTTGATATTTAAACTGTCTGAAACCTCGGCTTTCTGGAAGAAGTGGTGATGAATTACCAAGGAGTGATGGCCCGTTTTTATGGTCCAGTCAGGAACAGTTCGGGTGTGTGAAGGTGTAAACAACCACATGTCTGCTGACAGCAGAACCATCCAGAAAATTCTTACTTCAGATTCATGAAATGTGAACTTCTCTAACATCAAATTCAACCCCAACGCCGGATAGAGGCAGTGAATGTGGTACTCTGACAATGGTGTCAAACAATCTTCACTTCTTTTTCCACAGTCCTGGAGTTTCTAGGCGCAGCCGAGGTGTTGAGGGGATCCGGCTTGGTGGCCTCAGGATTGGGTCTCTGCTTTTTGCAGATGACGTGGTCCTGTTGGCTTCATCTGGTCGTGATCTCCAGCTCGCACTTGAGCGATTCGCGGCCGAGTTTGAAGCAGCTGTAAACCTCTAAATCTGAGACCATGGTCCTCAGCCGGAATAGGGTGGATTGTCCTCTCAGGGTCGGGAGTCAGGTCCTGCCTCAAGTGGAGGAGTCTCGGAGTCTTGTTCACGAGTGAGGGAAGGATGGAGCATGAGATCGACAGACGGATCGGTGCGGCGTCTGCAGTAATGCGGACTCTGCGCCGGTCTGTCGTGGTGAAGAAAGGAGCTGAGCCAGAAGGCGAAGCTCTCGATTTAACAGTCGATCTACGTTCCTACCCTCACCTATGGTCATGAGCTGTGGGTCGTGACCGAAAGAACCAGATCTCGTATACAGGAGGCTGAAATGGGTTTCCTCCGCAGGGTGGCCGGGCTCTCCCTTAGAGATAGGGTGAGGAGCTCGGTCATCCGGGAGGAGATCAGAGTAGAGCCGCTGCTCCTTCGCATCGAGAGGAACCAGTTGAGGTGGCTCAGGCATCTGGTCAGGATGCCTCCTGGACCTCCCTGGTGAGGTGTTTCAGGCACGTCCCTCTGGGAGGAGACCCCGGGGAAGACCCAGGACATGCTGGAGGGATTATATCTCTCGGCTGGCCTGGGAACGCCTCGGGATCCCCCCGCAGAGTTCTACCTCTACTGATGGTGTAAAGATACGATAAAGTGCGCCAACCTTAATCACCATCAGTCCAAACATAGAACAGATTACGTGAGCAGGTAGGTGTGGCAACTGAAGGAACAGAGTCAAAAATAGCAAGTAAAAATAATAATGTGTTATTAAACAAGACGTTTTTTAAAAAGACTTTTTAATAATATAACAATTCTTTTAAAATGGGCTATGGCATACATATATATACACACACACACACACACACACACACTGCTCAAAAATATCAAGGGAACACTAAAGTAACACGTAGATCTGAATGAAAGAAATATTTTTATTAAATACTTTGTTCTTTCCATAGTTGAATATGCTGACAACAAAATCACACAGAAATTATCAATGAAAATCAAACATATCAACCCATGGAGGTCTGGATTTGGAGTTCTACTCCAAATGAAAGTGGAAAAACACACTACAGGCTGATCCAACTTTGATGTAATGTCCTTTAAACAAGTCAGAATGAGGCTCAGTAGTGTGTGTGGCCTCCGCGTGCCTGTATGACCTCCCTACAACACCTGGGCATGCTCCTGATGAGGCGGTGGATGTTCTCCTGAGGGATCTCCTCCCAGACCTGGACTAAAGCATCCGCCAACTCCTGGACAGTCTGTGGTGCAACTTGGCGTTGGTGGATGGAGCGAGACGTGATGTCCCAGATGTGTTCAGCTGGATTCAGGTCTGGGGAACGGGCGGGCCGGTCCATAACATCAATGCCTTGGTGTTGCAGGAACTGCTGACACACTCCAAAGAAATGCCCCCCCCACACCATTACTGACCCACTGCCAAACCGGTCATACTGGAGGATGTTGCAGGCAGCAGAACGTTCTCCACGGCGTCTCCAGACTCTGTCACATGTGCTCAGCGTGAACCTGCTTCCATCTGTGAAGAGCACAGGGCACCAGTGGAGAATTTACCAATCTTGGTGTTCTCTGGCAAATGCCAAACGTCCCGCAGGGTGTTGGGCTGGAAGCACAACCCCCACCTGTGGACGTCGGGCCCTCAT